>NC_058411.1:34989011-35052587 GCF_002201575.2 Neomonachus schauinslandi | reverse complement strand
AACGAGCATCTTTCCTTCTATAGTTGATCCTGAGCTTTTCCTCCCTTTTCAGGATTAGATTGTCACCTCCATGGAAGCCCTAGCCAGGCTTTGGAATAAACGAACATCTTTCCTTCTATAGTTGATCCTGAGCTTTTCCTCCCTTTTCAGGATTAGATTGTCACTTCCATGGAAGCCCTAGCCAGGCTTTGGGATAAACGAGCATCTTTCCTTCTATAGTTGATCCTGAGCTTTTCCTCCCTTCTCAGGATTAGATTGTCACCTAAGGGATGCCAGCTTGTACAGATATAATAGCAGACTTCTCCTGGGGTGTGCCTGGAGGTGCTTAATGTTCTTCTACAGTTGCACTGTAGGGCTGTAGGAGTTTGCTAGGGCTTCTGTAACACTCACCACAGACTGGGTGGCTTAAACAACAGAAATTGATGTTCTCACAATTCTGGAGGCTAGAAGTCTGGGATCAAGGTGTTGGCAGGGTTGTTTCTTCAGAGGCTTCTCTCTTTGGCTTGTAGATGTCCATCTTCTCCCTGTCTTGGCATGGTCTTTCCTCTGTGCCTCTGTCCTAATCTCTTCCTCTTCTTTTTTTAAAAAGATTTTATTTATCTATCAATCAATCAATCAATCTATCTATCTATCTAAGAGGAAGAGAGCATGAGCAGGGAGGAGGGCCGGAGGAAGAGGGAGAAGCAGACTGCCTGCTGAGCAGGGACCCTACATGGGGCTCAATCCCAAGACCCCAGGATCATGACCTGAGCCGAAGGCAGATGCTTAACTGACTGAGCCACCCAGGCACCCCCTAATCTCCTCTTCTTATGAGAACACTATCATATTGGATTAGGCCCAATCATATGACCTCAGTTTACCTTCATTACCTCTTTAAAGGCCCTATCTCCAAATATGGTCACTTCCTGAGGTACTGGGGGTTAGGATATCAACATATGAATTTGGGGGGCACATAATTGAGCCCATAACACAGGCCCCATCTTTTCTCACATGAACTGCTTCTGTAAGCCTCCTAACTGCTCTCCCATTCTCTAGTTTTATTCTCCTTCAATTCTTCTTCCATGTAGTAGCCAAAGTACACTTTCTAAAAAGGAAATCTGATCGTGTCACTCCACTACTTTAAATCATCCAGTGGCTCCCCATTGCTTTCAGGATATAGTTTTAAGTTTTGCAGCACCTAGCACAGTTCCTGATTACAAGATGTACTTCATAAAGGCCTGATGAGTAAATAAATGAACTAATGAGCAAACAGATCATGGAAACTAAAAGAGAGCTGCAATTGTTGAGATCAGCCAAAGAAGTAGGTAATTCAAAGTCTTTTCTATTTGGCTTAAAAATATGTATTTGTGATTTTTTTTTTCAGGAGAACCACTTTCCTATTTATGTTTGAGTAAGATTATTTAAATGAATTCACATTCTCTGAGAAATAATTGGCAATATTTGTGCCTGAATTTCACCAGCTCCTCAGCCACCTTGGCACATTCATACCTAACTTACTGTCTATGGGTGAGAAATGGAGCCAATTAAGTAGGTTTTATGTTCACACCTACCACCAAGTTCACCTACAGGGGAAAAGGCCTGCTGTCTTCCAAAGTCTCATTCATAATGGGGACAGCAAATACAGTGGTGATTGGTCAGCATGGAATTTTGTCTCTGTTTGCCCTACCTCTCAGTGATATTTTCAGACCTCATCCTTGGAGCAAGGCCACGCTCCAATAGGCCAAAGCCTTGAGTGCAGATTAAGAACGTCGGAAGTTAGATCAAAAAGCATTATAAACAGTGAATTGATGTTGTTTTGACATTAACGTTCTTATCTTGAGTACTCCTCCACTAAGTGTATAATCTGTATGTGGATAATTTAGAGTGCCTAAACCTGAAACTTTGTTCTTTTCCTTTAGATATTTATCAAGCCAAGAACTCAAATCAAGTGGAGAAAATATAAGTTAAAAATTGAGTTGGTTAATAAAGAATGACAGCAAGAGTTACAATTAAACAATTTTTTGTTTATGTGATGATTATTGCCAGCATAAATGGTCTTAATTGCTTTTATTTGTTAGTGAGCAGTTTCCAAATTCAAAATATTTTTTTCATAATATTAACCAAGACCTTTGGGGAAATTTCAATAGTTTGGAAAGATATTGCAATAAAAGACTTCATTACCTCTGCAAATTCATCTCATTTTCTATTCTGTGGGATATTTCTGCAGCTGTTTAACTTCTGTTTGGATATTTCTTCAATGCTTTAAAGTCTGCAAGAAACTATGATTCAACTCAAATGATTTATTTTGTAGAATAACTACTTCTTATCAAAAACATCATTTTTCCTCATTTTCCTTTGTGTAAGACAAATTCTATTTTTAAAGGATTACTTATCATTTTCTTTTTACCAAATGCCATATAATCATTTTTATCCAATTTCATGAAGTAAATTGCTATCATTATCCTTATTGCTAAAGAAACCAAGAAACTCAGAGTTCAAGTAATTTTCCAAAAAAAATCACATAGAACTCCAAATCCTTTGCTTATTAAAGAGTTATCCAGGAAGCACTATCTCATGGTTTTTGAATTAACACATTCCCATGATATTTAATGTAGATTATTCATAGTATAGACTAATATATTTTTAAAATATTTATTAACTTGAGAGAGAGAGAGCAAGGGAGAGAGAGAGAGAGAGACAGAGCATGAGCCAGGGGGAGGGGCAGAAGGAGAGGGAAAAGCAGACTCCCTACTGAGCAGGGAGCCTGACATGGGACTCTATCCCAGGACCCTGGGACCATGGCCTGAGCTGAAGGCAGACGCTTAACCAATTGAGCCACCCAGGCGCCCCTAGACTAATATTTTAAGTCAGTAATTAAGTAAAGAATTTAGCCCCAAATTATGCTGAGCATGTGCAAGCAGCAACTCCATACTGCTTATTCTATTCTATCATCATCTTAATCATCAAGATACACATAACGAAGCATACACTCTGGACCTTCCATAGCAGAAACTGAAAAAAGCAAAAGCTATGGGCCCTCTTTTGGAAGGGTTTCAAAGCTGTGCCTGAACATCAGTATCCCATATCTGACCCCAACCCCTGCTAAACCTTTCTCAACTCCCACTCCTTACCTCTACCAAATACTGCCAGAAATTGATAAGTAGGAGCTTGCCCCATATGATTTCAGGTACTTGAAACCATATGGAATGCCCTCATTCCAAAGATTATATAGGAATCCGCAAACTTATTTCATAACTAACAACAAATGTTAAAATGCACATGACCCTGGGCAGAGTTCACTTTTAAGGTACAGCTTTTTGGCTACAGGAGTAGGAAAAAGTCAGTGCCACTTAGTAGTACTTCAATAGCTCAGCATTTTTTTGAAAAGAAGTTAGCAGGGTGGAATGGAAAAATCAGTAGACATAGTCAAAAGACCTGGATTCTACTCCCATCTTCTCTATGTCTCAGCTTTTCTTCTGTAAAATGATGGCCTTGAACTAGCAAGTTTCAAGGACTCTTACAGCTCTAGCTCTCTATATTTTACACCTATAGTAAGAACATTCTGCATGTTCATTATAATAATGTTCATTAAAATGAAAAATTGGAAATCAGGGTCCATCAAAATGGAATTGGTTAAACCAGGTATGGTGTAGACGCACACGCACACACATGTGTGCCTAAACAATGTGTGTGACTACCTTTAGGCAACAATGCCTAAAGGTAGTTAAGTGATGATGTGGTTTTATATTTATTTATGGGGAAAGATGCCATGACATACTGCTGAATTTTTTTAAAAGTAGGCATCAGGAGCACCTGGGTGGCTCAGATGGTTGAGCGTCTGCCTTCAGCTCAGGTCATGATCTCCAGGTCCTGGGATGGAGACCCACGTGGGCTCCCAGCTCAGCAGGGAGTCTGCTTCTCCCTCTCCCTCTGCCCATCCCCCTGTTTGTGCTCTCTCTGTCTCTCTCTCAAATGAATAAATAAAATCTTTTAAAAAAATAAAGTAGGCATCAACTAATTTCAATTTGACTAAGAAAGAATTTTGTATCAGAAAGGATACTCCTAAAAATGTAATTTCTAGATGGTGGGATTAAGAGTAATTCTTACTTCTTTCTCTACTTTTGTATAATGTTTGGATATTTTATAAGCAGAGAAAATTTTCATAATAAACAACAAAGTTATTTTCAATTTAGGAAAAGTATAGTAAAATGTAAATAGCAAATATTATATCCTTTCCTGTGAGCAAGTTTTGATAGATAAGAGGGCAAAGGCAAGAACAAAATAGCAGTGACCTAAAGGAAAACAATGCCTAAATATTTTCAACACTCAGATAATGAAATAAATATGTGCCCTGAAAGTAAAGAACTGTTCTTGTTACACAGATTGGGTTCAGCTGATCTGGTTTCCTTAGTTATCTCAGTTATGGTCAGTGTTGGGAGATGGATTTGCCTGACCTGTGCTTGCTCCCCTTACCAGTTTATCCCATGCCCAATGAGAAGATTTGTCAAGCCATCAGACTGGCCATTGGATCCAATCCAAAGCTAACATCTTAGGACGCGATTAATCCCATAACTTTGTGTTCTTTACTCCTCTGTGCTTTAATTATTTAAGTTTCCTAATGTTGCCTAATCAATCTTGATAATTGTCACTTATCACTCAAATTTGAAAACATGCAGAATTAAGTATTTGAAGGTAAATTAAAGCAAACCAAATAGGGAATCATACATAATTCAGCAAAGGAGGAAGAATTAAGCTTTCTAAATACAAAACGATAGTTTTGACCCAACTTGAAAATTGGTAGGAAAACAAAATGCTGCAGAAGGCTGTAAATTAAATACAGACCTACGCTGTAGCTGTTGTCATTCAAAAAGTGTGGGGTGTGGCTGCAGCAGCCAGCAGAGACCTCAGTGTGGGATGAGATATCTGTGAGTCCGAGCAAGCTAAGCCTGTGCTGTGCTCTTCCTGAGGGAGTCTTCTGTTGACAACCGAAATTACTAGTAATTACCGAAATTACTATATTATTTGCTTGTCATCAATTGTATCATGTATCATGCCTTATATGCTAAAATTAGTTTCCTTAATTCTCAGTTTACGGGGCCATTGGCTATATGGGTTAACTATCCAGGAGCTAGGCACCTGCGAGAGGAACTATGCTCACGTAGAAGAGAATTTCTGAAGTTCTGACCCACAGCAGCTCAGGAAGTCAACCGGTATTTGCCTGCTGGAAGTGCTGGAGGTGTTTAAGGACCACAGTGGGAAACTGTAAGTGGAATCACTTTAAGTCAAGGACAGCCTATATGTAATTAGGGGTAGTATTTTTTACGAATTTATTTATCATTTATTTTATTTATCATATTCTGTTTCCTGAGAGGATTTTGAGGAGGTTCTTGCATTTTATTTACCAGAGCAGCTTCATGTATTAGTCTTCTCTTCCCAGCTAGATTGCATAATGCCTGATACTTAGAAGCATGTCTTCGGTCTTTTTTCTATTGCTCAAGGTGCCTGGCATAATGCTGAACAATGACAGATGGGCATACATAAAAATAATACTGAAGAGTAATGAGCAGAAGTACATAGTTACTAAGGGTTAATTAGGAAAGCCATGTTACAGATTCTAGCTCTTCTCCTGGATCCCCCAAAAGACATGGTGATCATAGGGTGAGCATATACCCCAGTTTACCTCCGGCAATCCTGGTTTACACCTGTCGTCCTGGCAGAATCATTAATTCCCTTGTGCTCTCAAAAGTGTGCAAGTTACACAATGACCCTATTGATCAGGCATCACTAAGGGGCCTCCTAATAAATTCCAATATACAAAAGGCAATTCAGCTTTAGCAGTAAACAAGAGCTTTGTGGCAAAAGACGACCACAAAGTACAAAGTTAAGATTATTAACTACTTGCTATTTCCTAAGACCGGTTATCTCTATGTAAGTTTAAGTCAACTCTGCCCTCTACTGTCTTATGACAGTATTATGACCTCATGAAGCTAGCACTGTTTGAGCTTCATTGAAGCTGATTGTGTTGGTCCTATTGATTACTTTAGAGGGCTGGTCCTCAACCTTGAGCTGCTATATTAGTTTTTAAAAAATCCCCACTTGCCTATGCTATACTCCTGATCAATTAAATCAGAATCTCTGAGGATGGGACCCAAGTGTTAATTTTTTAAAAAGCTCCCCAGTTGCTAACCAATGTACAGCAAAGATTGAGAACCATTGCCCAGAATGTCAGATCAGATACTGTGTTGTGGCTCACTTAGTTTTTTTATTCCACAGCCCAGATTATACTATACTTCTAATCATATCTGGAGAAGCCTTGGAAGTTAGAAGAAAATGATGAGTGCATCAGGACAAATCTACATCACTACTGAAAAAATGCCATTTTAAAAAAGCCATTCTAAGGGATGGTGTCTTCCTCGGGTATAAAAATATATTTTTAATTATAGCGATGACGTGGACAGTACTTACTCAGAAATGATTCTGTTAGGCCATCAGCTTTGATGCCACAGCTCAGCCCTAATTCTCTGTTGATGGAATTATGTGCTGAAGAAGCTCTAAGACAGCCAAGAAAGTTGGACCAGAAGATGGGGGCAAATGAGGTAGAGCCCATTGCATTAAACAACTACTTCCTTTTTGTGAATGTTCAGAGACTTGTTAATGGAGTTTATCATATGGAAAAGCACTGATGTGAAAGCCCAGGAAATCTGCCGGAGTAGAAGTTGCACTAATTAGAACATTAAATTAAGTCACTGGGGGGCAGTGAATCCCAAAGGGAATAACAGAGAAAGGAGAAAAACACAGAAAAACCATTAATAATCAGCAAGAGACAGCTTTTGCAGAAAATTAACCAAGAAGCAGGCTTTTTAAAAAAAGTTTTATTTATTTATTTGAGAGAGAGAGCAGAGAGAGGAGCAGAGGGAGAGAATCTCAAGCAGACCTCCCACTAAGTGGGGAGACTGCTATGGGGCTCCATCCCACAACCCTGAGATCAAGAGTTGGACACTTACCTGACTGAGCCACCCAGGAGCCCCAGGCTTTTACTAATAAGTGAAAAGTTTACTTCTCACTCCTTTTTTCTAAAGTTCACTAGGAAAAGTGATCTCATGTTTGAGACTGACCCTGTTAAAAGAGGTCTTATTCCTCTTAAACTCTTAACTGAAAGTGTGGAATCAGCCAGAGTGTTGGCATGAGAAACAAGGAGTCACTTGGGAATTTTGATAGTGAGCATCAGGGTAAAAATCCCCTGTGAAAACAGCAGAGGCCTCCTAATACTAAAAGGAGCATAGAGGAAGATGCATGTGACAGATGGTGATGTCCTTATATACCACATCTGGGATTACATTATTCAGTTCTTCAATCCAGCCAAAGGCAATACTCTTAGCATAAGTGGGGACAGAGTAGAGGTTTGAAAGCAGCATTGGGAATTATTCTAAATGATTCTATCTGTGCTGGTTCTATTGTTGTGGAATATCTCCTGATACTTTTAAAAATTCCTTTGCAAGAAAGGAATGGGGAAAAAGAAAAATGTTTCCATATGGTATTGTTTCATAAGAATGGTTCTTACTCTTTTCTGGACAACAGACCCATGTGAGTATCTGATGAAGGTTATAGGCCCTCTCCCCAGGGAAAAATGGACATTTTTAAAATTTAAGTTCAATTAATTAACATATAGAATATTATTAGTTTCAGAGGTAGAGTTCAGTGATTTATCACTCTTATATAATACCCAGTGCTGATTACATCACATGCCCTCCTTAATGGAAAAAAGTACATTTTAATACATAATTTTACATACAGTTCCATCCTAGTTTAGGAACACTAGATGTACAGATGGCTACAGTAAATGAAAGGTGCTCAACATCACTGATCATCAGGGAAATGCAAATCAAAACCACAATTAGATTACTTTACACTTATTAGAATGGCTAATATCAAAAAGACAAGAAATGACAAGTGTTGACAAAGATGTGGAGAAAAAGGAACCCTTGTGTACTGTTGGTGAGAACATAAACTGGTGCAGCCACTGTGGAAAATAGTGTGGAGTTTCCTCAAAAAAATAAAAATAGAAATACCATATGATCCAGTAATTCCATGTCTGGCTATCTACCTAAAGAAAATGAAAACAATAATTCAAAAAGATATGCAACCCCATGTTCATCACAGCATTACTTATAATAGCCAATATATGGAAACAACCTAAATGAATAGATAAAGAAAATATGGGGTATATACACAATGGAGGAGTATTCAGTCATTAAAAAAATTGAAATCTTGCCATTTGCAATGGCACAGATGGACCTTGAAGGTATTATGTTAAGTGAAATAAGTTAGAGACAAATACGATATGATCTCACTTACATGCAGAACCTAAAACAAACAAAAACAAGCTCGTAGATACAGAGAACAGATTGGTGGTTGCCGGGGGTGAGGGGGTGGGGGGGGGGAGGTTGGTGAAATGGGTAAAGAGAATTAAAAGATACAACCTTCTAGTCATAAAATAAATAAGTCATAGGAATGTGATGTACAGTTTGGTGACTATAGCTAATAATACCTGTATTGCATATTTGAAAGTTCCTAAGAGAGCAGATCTTAAAAATTCTCATCATAAGAAAAATAAATTATGTAACTGTATGTGGTGATAGATGTGAACTAGACTTATGGGGTGATCATTTCACAATATATACAAATTTTGAACCATGTTGTGTATCTGAAACTAATATAAGGTTATATGTCAATTACATTGCAATTTAAAAAAAGAACCCTTGATTTATAAAATAACCTTCTACAAATGGATATCATTAAAATTATTATAAAACATTTATTAAAAACTTACATACACAAATATTTTAGCATCACATACACATTAGGTTAAACAATAAAAAGTTCCTGTCTTCGGGCGCCTGGGTGGCTCAGTTGGTTAAGCGACTGCCTTTGGCTCAGGTCATGATCCTGGAGTCCCTGGATCGAGCCCCTGGATCGAGTCCCGCATCGGGCTCCCTGCTCAGCAGGGAGTCTGCTTCTCCCTCTGACCCTCCCCCTCTCATGTGCTCTCTCTCATTCTCTCTCTCTCAAATAAATAAATAAATAAAATCTTTAAAAAAAAAAAAAGCTCCCGTCTTCTAGTTAGTTATAATCCAACATAAAATGTCATTATAGCTATGTAAAGGACATGCAGTTGCTACATTGAAAAATAAAAACATTTGCATCCTTATAGGAAGGGGTAAGGACATGCTGAGAGGTGGTGGGCAGAAGCAGAGTTATTTAAGGGTCCACAACCTCTTTTCAATATAGTCAGGGATTTTTTTTTTTTTAACGTATTTAATGTTCTCTGTGCAAAGTATAGTACTAGATGCTGGAGGGGATCAAAGATGGGGACCATAAAGTCTTTGTTTTCAAGGTGCTTTCACTTCAATAGAGTAGAGATAGGAGAAACACACAAATGACTCATAGAATGCAGAATTTGGTAAATGCCATATAAAAATTACAAACAAAATATTTGGGGGAAGGGTTCAGGCAGCAAGATCATATTTAACAGCATGTGAAATATGACCCCCATACCTTCTTTTACCTTCCTTTCTGTGTGAATCTCCTGTTGTTTTCACAGGAAAATTTCATGTGGCCACTCTAGATAGAAGGACCAAGTGACTCCCTCTTTTTCATGCTTGTAAATCAGTTTGAATATAAGGAAGTGTGGAAATTAGACAGAAAAGATAAACCAAAAGTATGTTGTGGTTGGCTTTGAAAAGCTAGGGTGAGGAGACTGTACCTAATTCAATTCCCAATGGGAATTTATTGAAGACTTTTAAGCAAGGCACAGATCGGATCAGAACTGTGCTTTAGGAAAATTAATCTGGTAGCAGTGGGTAAGATAGCTGGAGTGGAGAGAGACAGGAGATAGGCTATTACAGTAGCCAGGGTGAAAAGGCAGATGTAACTGGGGCCTAGAATGGTGGTCAAGGAAGTGGAAAGCAGGATGGATATCAGGCTGGAAAATCCGTAGGCCACCAAATGATTTTTTAACTGCAGCGGGGGGGTGGGGGGTGGGGGGTGGGGGATGATTAGGAGATTTAGAGAAACCTCAAACAAACAAACAAACAAACAAGACCTCCTCCATATTTTAGAGATGTCCTCTTGTAACCTAAATGTCTGTCCCAGCTATAAACGCATATAATTTCTGCCTGAACAGAAAGGAGCCCCAGCTACATGGAAAAGATTAGGTCCATTTTAATTACCTGTTGATCACTAACTGTTGAATCCTTTATCAGTTCTTTTCTTTCCTAGCTGTGTTTTCTTCCTCCCTTGGAATTCAGAGGAAAAAAGGTAGTATGAGCAATTTGAAAAATCAAGATTTATTCTAAGCAAATAAAGTGATAAAGTGTTATCTATCTACAGTCTAACACAGAACATAAATTCTTTATCATATCCTTTTTAAAAAAGTCTTCCTTAATCCTTGCTATTCCTTGAATTTTCATTATATTTTTTTTCCTCCCTTTACTGACACATTTCTTACAAGATCAACCCTCATTCATTATGTCCCTTGAATCACCATCTCTCATTCCTTAACTCCTGTAACATGGAGCCCACCTCTACAACTACAAAAAAATCGTACCTTCCAAAGAACTCATGTCACTACCCAAAAACTATGAATTTTCTCAGTTTTAGTCCTCCTTGACTGCTTTCCAACATTTGGCTCTGTAGGTTAACTTCTCAAGCTTGAGACTTTCTTTTCCTTGGTCTTCTTGATTATACACTGTCTGCCCTATTTCCTTCTACCTCTGGAATCTCTCTTCTGCTATCCTTATAAGCTGTATTCCTTCCTACTCTACCAAATGTAATTGTAACCTAAGCCATAATCTTGGGCTGTCTACTATTTATGATCTTATGATATTTATGAACATTCAGTATTCCACAGAATTCCTAAATCCACATCTCTAGCCGTTACCACTTGTCTCAGCTCCAACTTAATATTTCCTTTTGGACATTTCCAAATGATGTCTCAAATTAATCATATCTGGGGGAGAGCTCATCTATTCCCCCCAAAAGCTAACTTCTCTCAACTCCCCCACATTCATCAAAGATACCATCATTTTCTTGGTACTCGGTTTCTAAATCCCGAGTCATTCTTGATTGTTTCCTCTCCTTGCCAGTTACCACATTCTATCAATCCTGCCTTTGCAAATTCTCTCAAGTCTGTCTCTTCATATCCCTTATTACTGCACTACTGTAGACTCTTATCACCTCTCTCTTGGGCATTTTCAACACTTTTAGAACTAGTTCTTCCCCTTTCTTTCCTTTCAATACACTGAACACTTCAGTTGGGAATATTAATTTTCCAAAGCCATTTTGTTGTAAGCATCATTCTCTGCTCAAAACTCTTCAGTTACATTCCATTCCACTACAGGATAAAATTTAAATCTTATTCTGGCATTCAATAGCCCCCAATATCTGTTCTATGCTTGCTTCTATTCTGACACAAATCCTCTACACAAATTCTCTTCTCCAGCTAATGCGATCTTCCAATTGCTCCCCAGATATGACATGCTTAGAACCAACAGTTAACACAATCCAAGGGGCGCCATTCATAGAGAACATAATGTGAACGGTGTCTCCTGGAGCAGTGCCATGACTGTCTTTATTCCCACATCCATTTTGGTCTTTCTGTTCTTGATATACTCCGTAGAACGCTCTCCGCTCCCTCTGCCCTAATTCTTCCTTCGAGGCCCATCTCACATTCTATCATGAACTCCCCACCAACTACCCTAGCCATTAATAAAAAACCTCTCTCCCCTTAATTCCTAGACCTAATTCCTAGATCTGTATATAAATTGAACACATAATTTATAATCCAAACTGTGATGTTTGAGAATTACAGGGGGCATAATTATTCTGGAATGAGAGGCATAAACTGGGACTCTCCAGGACAAACTGGAGCATATAATCAGCTACCTATATATTACTCATTTGACATTCAGTATGTGTCATGTGGCAGTTTTTGTTTGTTTGTTAAATGTATGTGTTTAAATGTACATGCCTTATCTTCTTGAGACAGTAAATCCTCTGAGTACAAATCATGCATTCTCCCTCTTTGTTCACCTGGTGCCTGGCCAGTGTCCTACACATAATATACACTAAAAATTATTTGTTCATCATGATGATGTTTTTACTGTTTAGGAATGAAACCTAGGCTAGGAATAAACTTTCAAACTTCTTTTTACACCCAATTGTCATTCTGGTAGGAAGAAAAATTCTCTATGTCCCTAGAAAGAGATCTTATCCAAAAATCTCCTCAAGTTTTTGGTGGGGGCTGGGTCTTAGCCTCTGGCACGTGGTTCTGCCTTGCTGCCTTGTTACTTTTAATGTCCTTGCTCTCTGTCTTGACAGCATACACTTTCCATTGCTCTGCTATGACACCACACAGAAGAAAGTTGACAGCCCCAACCAGAGGGTTTATGTAACTCACAACAAAATAAAATCACATCTAAAAAAATGCTACTGTGACTAAGTAACCTGAAACCAAATATTTGGAAATTTTTATTTGCTTGACTTATTTTGCTTAATTAACATCTGGCCCCAGCTTAGCATTATCCCTGCTAAACTTTCAGTAATCAAAGGAGAAGGAAGAAAGCCTAAAAACAGAAAAAGACAGCAGGCAATCTTGATAGCTTAGGCTCCGAAAATAAACTAGAACTCAAACTGAAAAATGAAAGACACGTGGGAAAGAAAGAATTAGGACAGAATCATCTCTTGGGAGTAAATACTTAACAGAGAGCCATGCTACCAAAGAGCATCAAGTCAAAATCAAATGGTATGAATGGCTGTTGGAAAGCTCCAGGAAGGAAAACCATTGTGTTCAAACTACTGATGGGTAGGTCTTCTCTTCCTAAAATTCCTTCTACCGAGCCTGTGACTAGAGTTAGACAGTGTTCATCTGTTTTTACGTGGAATAATACAAGGAAGTCTGCCTTTGACTACTCCTCTAAAATTTGGTTCTCAGAGAATTCATCTGTAAACCTTTAGCCTGATGTTTTTGCCTAGGCCAAGTCTCTCAGCAGTTTCTGAGCCCCTCATGATATCAGCAGTCTTCTTTTTTTTCTTTTAAGATTTACTTATGTATTTATTTATTTATTTGAGTGAGAGCACATGCAGGAGCAGGGAAAGGGCAGAGGGAGAGGGAGAGTGACTCTCCAGCACACTCCCCGCTGAGCATGGAGCCCAACTCAGGGCTCCATCCCACAACCTTGAGACCTTTTTTTTTTTTTTTAAGATTTTATTTATTTATTTGACAGAGAGAGACACAGCGAGAGAGGGAACACAAGCAGGGAGAGTGGGAGAGGGAGAAGCAGGCTTCCCACTGAGTAGGGAGCCAGATGCGGGGCTTGATCTCAGGACCGTGGGACCATGACCTGAGCTGAAGGCAGATGCCCAACGACTGAGTCACCTAGGCGCCCCCATTTATGGAATATTTAATACGTATATCAGATCTTGTGCTAAGTGGATTATCTCCTTTAATTCTCACAGCAACTCAGTCCATTTGGAAATGAGGGAAAAGGCACAGAGAAGTTAAATACCTTGTCCAATATATCACAACTAATAAGTGATGGAGCTGGGATGTGATCCATATCTGTGTGTCTCCATGCAACCACTGTGGTGGAAAATGTGATGCTGATACATAGTAGGAAGAAGACTGAGCAATTTGTAAGTTCATCACAGGATAACTGCCACCACACCTGGGCGTAATTATGAAATTAGCCTCCCTGACACAAAGGTCAAAATTTTATCCTTCTCATGAAAATACTGGACATTTCTTAGATCTATGCTACTCTATGCACCAGCCTTCCAAACCTGTTTCCCTGTGCCTCTGTACTTCTGCACATGCTGTACCCCTGTCTAGACAACACCCTTCCCAATATCCTCTAATGTCAAACCGGTTCTTAAAGTCTGAAGTATCAAATTTTTGGAAGATCTTTGCTGATATTGTATCCCTCCTTTCTCCAACCTTTCCTAGGCTGACATGCCTGCCCTTTCTCTGGGCCCCAGTAACATCCCTAAGTGTAATTATTACATTCTATTGTGATCACTGGTTTTTCTTTCCCCCTAGATTATAAGCTACTTGAAGGCAAGCATGGAGCAGGTACTCCAACCATTGTATGAATTGAATCAAATTGAATTCCTGAGCTTTAATATTCTCACATTACCTCTTCATTTACATTTTGGGCACTATTTTAAATTTTGTAATGAAAGACTGTCTGATATAGGCATCTCAAGTATTAACTGAGTTGGAGAGGACTAAGAAACCATACTGGTAGAAGAGTCATCTACTCCACTTCAATCCAAATCAACAAACCATTATGGATTCAATTAATCTATGAAAGAAAAAGACAAAGTAGTATATAGAACCAATTGGAGTCAGGAAGTTGTTGCTAAACTTCCAGGAATAAGGTGACAAACTGAACTCTAAGTTTACAGATCATTTCCTGGAGAGCAATGAGGTGTTAAATTGAATGATATTAGGGTACTTGTTCTTGCTGAGTCATCCATGCCTTAGGCAGAATCCTCCTTTTGGTGGGCACAGCATGAAGACATGACTAAGTAATAGATTATTGGTGCATAAAGAAGATATTGGCCTTAAGACAATTTTTTAAACCAAAACTCCTTCTCCTAAAAGTTTTTTTTGTTTTGTTTTGCTTCTCAAATATTAAAATCCTCGAAAGCAATGGCCTAGAGTGAATAGGTCATGAAAGTGGGGAGTTAGGGGTAGGCTGGAGGGATGAGTGAAACTATGTGGTCAGCTTATATAATCAATCAAAAAGCATTCCTGAGCATCCACTATGTGTCAGGCATAATGCTAAAAGCTGGGAAGCAAGCATCATGCTAAAGGAGTTTGTAGTCAATGGTGACTGCATTCCATAATAGGGGAAAGAATAGTGTTATTACAGGAGTTTCAAATAGGAAACTAGTATTTGGTCTTCATGGAAGCAGTGATCTTGGAACCATATCTGAGAGACTGAATATGATCTCAACAGGCAGAGAAAGGGCCATTCTGGGCAGAGGGAACAGCACACAAAAAGCTAGAAAGAAGACTTGGAAGAACTCGGTGAGGTTAGGGCCATAAGTAGTTTGGTGAGGCTACAAATCGGTAATGTGTGATGACAAGGAAAGGTAGCAGAAGGAGAGAGGGGGAGCAGCAGGACACAAGGTGAGAGAAGTAGACTGGGGCCATATTTTAAAGGGCTTTGAATACTGTAATAAGGAACTTGGTCTTTTTCCTGAAGGCAATATGGAATCATGGAGCTTTTAGGCAGTGACATAACGTGATTTATTATAACTGTTGCATTCTTGGCACTGTCTTCTATAGTCACTTTATAATATGCCTCAGTTCCCTAAAACCTTGGTGTGTAAGGTTTAGTTCTCAAAAGTTTCCTTTTGTCAAGAGAAAAAGGTACAAGGAATTGGAAGGACTGGGAACCAGGGCATCTGGGTGGCTCAGTTGGTTAAGTGTCTGCCTTTGGCTCAGGGTCCTGTGATTGAGCCCCACATCAGGCTCCCTGCTCAAGCAGGGAGACCGCTTCTCCCTCTCCCTGTGCCCCTCCCTCCCACTCGTTCTCTCTCTCTCTCTCAAATAAATAAATAAAATCTTTTTTAAAAAATGAAATTAAAAAAAAAAGGACTGGGAACCTGTAATTCAGAGGAGCCCAAAGTAAGTCTCCCTGCCTCTTTGTGCCTTTGGGAAATTTTCCAAGTCAGCTTCCTAGAAGAGCCTGGTTTTTTGCTCTCTCTCTACCTCATGCTTTCCCTCCCTAACACAACTCCTTCCCCATAGTGTTCTCTCTATGACAGCATGTTCACTCAGTCTTTTCCAATGCACAAAACCACCTTATACAAATTAAGGAACACACTCAAAATATCCAGTTCAGCTAGACACAGATTCCCACCTTGGGCTGGCTATTAGCCATTATTACCAATCCCCTTTTCCTAATTTATTTTCCACCCTTCGGTGGTAACCTCATGCTTACGGCTAGAATTATTTTTCTTAGCATCCTTGAGTCATATGTATATACTCATATATCTAAAACATTGGGTATTATTTCATAAAACAACCCTGAGAGATAGGTATATTTATTATTGTCATTACTTTTTACAGATGAGAAAATTGAAGCCCAGCCAATAAGTGACTTGTTTTATGGTCCTTCTCCTGTTACTAAGATACAATTAGAATGGAATTAAAAAAAAATTTTTTTAAGATTTATTTATTTATTTGAGGGGGGGGACAGGTAGAGGGAGGGGGAGAGTGAACCTCAAGCAGATGCCCCACTAAGTGCGGAGCTTGACGCCCGGGGCTTGATCCCACGACCCATGAGATCATGACTTGAGCTGAAAACAAGGGTTGGTGGCTTAACCAACTGAGTCACCCAGGCGCCCCGGAATTTAAAATTTTAACTTTAAATCACCATACTATTTCCCAAATATTCCTTGCAGCTTCTAGGTACCCTTTCTCCATTCCAAGTCATACTACTCTTTTCAAAACTACCCAACCTTCTTGATTCCTATGGATTTTGCGCCTGAATTTCCTTGAAGTAAACCTCCTTCTGCTGGCCATTCTCTAGGACAAAACAGGAGCTTCTTAACTTCCATTTCCTCCTCTGCTGGCTTCTCTGAAAATTCCAAACTCCTTCACCTCTCAGAGTTGATACAGGCGGTAGAAAACAAAAGGCTGCTCTGAGTTTTACTATATTGTTAGGGCACACATTAGACGTGGAATAAAATAAAGTAAAAGTATATCTAAAACCCAGTTATATTTGGATTAAATCTATCCCAATCCATATAAGATTTGAAGGATAACATTTCCCCCAAAGAAAATCAGAGATTTTGATATATGTTATGAAAATCGTATATGGAAATAATCATCTGTATATTTCAGCTGGAGGAAACAGAGGCAAAGGGGAACAGTAGCAATTCTCTTTTTTTAAAATGTCATGTATTTGGAAGCTGGAGCTTAATATCTGAATAGCCATGAGAACCCTGAATAAAAGAAAGTCCAACTTGGCCACTGAACTAAAAGAAAAAAAGAGAAAAAAAGAAAAAAGCTGGCTCTGAGCTCTTAAGTGCTTTGGTGTACCAACCCGAAGTCAGGCTCACCTGTGTTCACAGTGAAACGCCAGAATTGCTGCTAATTCATTCTCCCCAGGCAGGTGAAACCAGGTAAAGACAACCACCCCTGTTTCACACTTCCCTTGAGATAATGGAAAGAATAACACATACCTTCACCAAGCAGATGAACTTCTCTTTGGAGATCAGTTTCCCACCATCTGTGAAAACTGGTCTGACGGTGGTACCATAAAGGCTCCAGGGTGCTTCCTTACCCCTTTAAACAAAGGATGAAAATGATAGGTATGCTTTAGGTACTGCATCCTTCCAGCCTCTTGGCTTCAGGTATCATAAAAAACAAAAGGTACTAGAAAGAGGGTGTTAAAAGAAGATTCAAACTGCACTCTTTAGGGAAAACTGTAATCCTGCCCCAGCGATGTAGTTTAGCAAATGTAATTGAACCGTTTTAACATCTAGTTTCTTTTTTTTTTTAAAGATTTTATTTATTTATTTGAGAGAGAGAGAATGAGAGAGAGCACATGAGAGGGAGGAGGGTCAGAGGGAGAAGCAGACTCCCTGCCGAGCAGGGAGCCCGATGCGGGACTCGATCCTGGGACTCCAGGATCATGACCTGAGCCGAAGGCAGTCGCTTAACCAACTGAGCCACCCAGGCGCCCTAACATCTAGTTTCTTAAACGGATTCTTTTTACCAAGAAACAAACTCATGCATAAACTGCAACACATGGCATACTTAATATACATTATTGACACCATATGTTTACTAAAGATTCCTATGGGTAGAGTACTGTCACAGAGAAAATTCTATTAGAAGGTAATCCTTAAATGATTCCTACAAACTTTATTTTAAATAATTATCTGTAAGAGAAAAGAAAATAGATTTTTTGGTAATTTTTTTTTACTTATTTTACACCACTACTTGGTCATTCCTTTCCAGTGCTAATCTCCTGCTTTGTAGCCTCTATTTTCCTTTCTTCCACCTGTCAACCTCAGAAACCTTCATATTGGGCGCCTGGGTGGCTCAGTTGGTTAAGCCACTGCCTTCGGCTCAGGTCATGATCCTGGAGTCCTGGGATTGAGTCCCACATCGGGCTCCCTGCTCAGCAGGGAGTCTGCTTCTCCCCCTGACCCTCCCCACTCTCATGCTCTCTCTATCTCATTCTCTCTCTCAAATAAATAAATAAAATCTTTAAAAAAAAAAAAAGAAACCTTCATATTCCCTTAAGGAATAATCATGCTTTGTGGCGCCTGGGTGGCTCAGTCGTTAAGTGCCTGTCTTCGGCTCAGGTCATGATCCCAGGGTCCTGGGATTGAGCCCCACATCGGGCTCCCTGCTCAGTGGGAAGCCTGCTTCCCCCTTTCTGACTCCCCCTGCTTGTGTTCCTTCTCTCACTGTGTCTCTCTCTCTCTAATAAATAAAATCTTTAAAAAAAAAAAAAGGAATAATCACACTTCAATTTCTGATGCTGCCCACCTCCTCTCATCTCATCTGCTGCCTCTCTGCCCTGGATATTTTTAGATTTGAATGGAGAATTTCATTGGGTGAATAATAGCCATTAGCTCTTGAAAGTTCATACCGAAGAATAGATGACCTTTTAATTCAGGTGCTCATTTTAATAAAAAGATACCATATCACTCTGGGAAGTTAAAAAAAGTAAACATGTAGATTGTCTTTCATGCCAAAGAACCTACTCTTTGACATCTTTGATTGCAGTGTATTTTTAATTTATTTAATTTTTAAAATCATTATTGTTCCCTATTAGTGATGAGGCAGAAAGCTATACATCTCCCCCTTGTGGTTTCTGTTAGTGTTTTCCTCTCAGTGTCCAATTTCTTCTAGCTCCAATCATTCCCAATAAAACACTGTTAAAATGATCTTCCTAAACCACAACTCTGATATCACCCTCCTGCTCAAACTTCCAGTGGCTCACTATCACCTGCAGGATAAAATCCAAACTCCTTGCCATGGTCCACCTGAAATCCCTATATTAAAATTCTCTGCTTTTTGAAATCCTATACATTCTTCAACGCCCAAATTCCTCTTCCCCAATCCCCACCTAGAAGCAGTGTCTCCATTTTGTACTCTTAAACCACAACCTGCCAGTAATTATAGGTATTTATGCCCATCTTATCTCTCACACTCTATTGTGAGTTTCTGGAGAACAGGAAGATGTCTTTTTCATCTTCCTGTTGTCCACACAGTTCCTTGAGTAAAGGCCTCAACAAATGTCTATCGAATTGAATAAAATAGATACAGGTGTTAGTAAAATTAAAAGTCAGCATTAGGTTTTAAAAACAGAGAACACATTTAAAAATGGATCAAGAGAGAGAATTGTATAGACCAGCCTTGTCCAGCAGAAATACAATACAAACTACTTGAGTAATTTAAAATTTTCTAGTAGCCAGATTTTAAAAATAGATGAAATTAACTTTAATATTTTTAGCCCAATTATTGTAACATGTAATCAATATAAAAATTACTGATGAAATATTTTACATTTTACAATTTTTTACATTTTTTTTATCCCGTCTTCTAAATCTAGGGTGTACTGACAATACATCTCGGTTCAAATTTGCCACATGTAAAAGTGCTTTATAGCCACATGTGGCTACTGGCTACTGTATTAATACAAGTCTTAGTCCTGGGTGACTGTTAGCAGTTTTGTTACCACAGATAAGACCTTTCACCGTTTATTTCTTGGTTTCCTCATCTGAAAAGGGGAGGCATTTTTCTTACCATTCTTCTAGGGTTGTAAAGGCGTAAAATTAGAAGCTGAAATGAGGACGCTTTGGGAGGTTGAAAATGTCATACAAGTGGAAGGCATTGTAATTATTCCAAGAATAGAATGAACTTTGAAATAGTTATTAATCTCTTCTTTAAAGAATCTGGATCCCACAGTCTCATATGCTCCCTGATTTCTTCACTGACTTGACTCCAATAGGCAGGGTTAAGGGAGGATACTGATGCTCCTATTGAATATCTCCATTGGAGTAGCTGCGTATGATGAAGACAGGTTGTTCAGAAACACAAAGACAGATTTTGGATATTCGTATTCAGGTGAATTATATTATGGTGAAAAGTAAGTTGCTTTCAATACGGAGGAAAAGGAAAAGGCAGGGCTCCAATCAAAAGCATTTTCAGCTCCGCAGGATCGACCTGCCATTTTCTATTTGCATAGTGTGTGCATGCCCCGGAGGTGCTTCTGTGACACAGAAACACGTTTCCCACCGCTAATGGGATAAATAATGGTCATTTATTATTAACATTTTAAGTGTTCTTTTTAGGAGTTTTAGGAGATTCTCTGCAGAGCTGTAAGTGCCTCTTCCCCAACACTTCGGCTATTGCTTATTCACCTGCCGAGAGCTGATTTATCACTCTCACTGACATGGAAAGGTATATAAATTATTATAATTTCAGCTTTATGTACGGGGTAAGCTGAGGCAGCGCGAAACAATTCCCTTTCGTGTGTGTTGTGACTCGCCTGTCAGCCTAGACTCAGGAGGGCGCCTATAAGAACTCTGCTCAGTGGGAGCTCCCTTTCGCATTCCCGCCACAGGGTCCACGGTCCCGCCTTCTTCTTCCGCAGGTTTCTGATGTTCCACTCCTCGCCCTCGCGTTGTTGCCTAGGAGACCAGGCCCTGCCCTAACAACAGTGGCTAAGGGGCGGAGACTTCGCGTTGGTTCCCGAGAGCGAATACTCCAGGGTCGAGTACTTCGGGCGCATGCGGCAACCTTCCCTTTGCTATCGCGAGGTTTCGTCTTCCCGGAAGCACTGGAGGATCGTCCTCGGGAACGGCGTCGGGATGTGTGGGGGCTGTGTGGAGAAGGAGTATCCCAACCGGGTGAGCGAGTGGGCGCCGAGAACTTCTCGCTCCCTTGGCCCGGGGCCAGCCCCTGGGGCTTCTCGTAGCCCTCGGCTGGCCTTCCCTGAGAGGCCGGCCGCGGGCCGACCCAGCCGCTCTGCCCATTCCAGTGACTCCGTAGCTGTATTTAGGCACTTGATGGCGGGGGCGGCCTGTCGCCGTCCGTTCCGCCGGTCCCCGCCCTGGCGGCTGACATCAGCCGTCACCCCGCTTCTCTTGAGCTCCGGGGGCACAACAAAGGAAACCCCACCACCACCACCAATCCAGTCCGACGACAAAGGGACACGCCCCCCCCCGTCTCATTCTCAAGCTTGATTTGGTGAAATTCTTACTGAATTCTAGCGCTGGAAGGGACCTCTGAGGCCATATGTTATAACCCAGTTTTGCAGATGAAACTAATGCCCAGAGAGGGGAAATCACTTGCCCAAGTTCACATTCTCTTAACAGGAGAGCCAAGGCCAGAATTCAGGTTTCCTGGCAGTTACTTTTTGAAAAATCTCGGCTCCTCTCAAGCTCGGGAGGTTGCCGAAGCTTGTTTACTCTCATTCATTCAAGGTATACCTATTGAACATTTATGTGTGTAGCTAGATTACTTTGCTAGGCCAGAAAGGGATACCAAAGAAGAAATAGGCAGCTTTCATTGCCTCCTGCGGAGTATGTGATTAACAAAAGATGAGTAGTACAGTTCATAAATTCTGTTCGAATTCTGAGAAAGGGGAGAGAAATAGCGCTGTTCTCCCAAAAGGAAGGTGAACTTCATTTGGGACTTGAAGGCTCGCTGTGACTAGGGTAGAAAAGAAGGAAAGGAGGAGCCCGAGGCTTGGGGAATATAACAAGAACAAGAATTCTTGTAATGATTGGAAGGTAGAAAATCTATAGTTGTTTCTGTCTCTTAATATCTTGAGTAATAAGTAGTCTTTGGGGAAGGATATATAACAAGAACACTCATGGTACAACCTCCTTGGAAAAAGGATTAGCATTATCAAATGAAGATACGCATACTGAATGACCCAGCAGTTCCCATTCTAGAGAAATAAATGCATTACATATGTTCCTGGAGACCTGTATAAGAATGCTCAGAACAGCAATTTTTTGTAGTTGTACACTGGAAAAGTGTGATACCGTCACAGAATGGAACACCATGAATAAATAATGAAAGTGAATTAATTAGAGCAGTGGTTCTCAACTAGGTGAGATTTTGCCTCCCAAGGGACACTTGGCGCTATCTGTAGACATTTTTAGTTGTTACCCTGGGGGTACGACTGACATCTAGTAGGTAGAGGCATTATACTGTATATTTATGTTTCATATACTTTATTGTGTTCTATTTCATACTTTTTTAAAAGTGTAAAAAATGTTTATGAATCCAGTAATGAACACTGCACTTTACAGAGACCACACGAGGGAGGTGTTTGTAGTGAAGAGTATTAAGGGATTAGGTTGGATTCTTAAGAATTGAGCTAATCAAAAGACTTAAAAAGTTGTATTAAGTTTAGATTCTACACTTCAGGCATTGGGCATCCATCAAGAAAATCAAATAGGGAAATAATTCTGAAATCTGTTATTTAGGAGAATGAATCTTATGACTGTATATTTAGGTTATGGTAGGGGGGAAATGTAAAAGGGAGAGCCCTACGGTATTTGGGGAGCCATGGCAACAGTAGTGTAGGCATGAGATAATGAAGACCTCATCTCAAGGAAAGAATTACTAGAACTGAGCCAATTTAATGGAGGGAGGAGCTATAGATGACCTTAGGGTTTTCAATCTAGGCAATTGGGAAATTGGAAGTATCATTACAGAAATTGGAGGCATATGGGAGAGAGAATGAAGATTGGGGTGCACATGGTCAGATTGTTTTTATCATGTTTCATCCAAGATTGAGAATGTAACATCCAAGGAGTCAAGTGAAAATACAAGATTGCAGTTGCGGTGTGAAATTCAAACAGATGAGTTAGAAAAGGATTGAGGTGATTGGGAAACCAGAAAAGTGCCTTTCACTGGCACTTCTTTCTGACTTTATTCTGTTCCAAAATAATTAAAGGGCTGTCATTCCGGAATTTCAGAAGGCAGATTTAGAAATCATTAGTGGGTGGATGTTATTGGGTTGGAGGCTTTGAATCAGAACAAAGAACTTTCTAACAGATTTTCAAAAGCAGAATGGGCAACCCTTGGAGAAATTGAACTCTCTTCCCGTTGTTCAGTAGAGACTGATCATTTGAAATCTGAAAGGTCCTTCCAACTCTGGGAGTTTTCAAAGTCGTGTGATATTTCTGAGGGCAGTAAGAACAGAAGCCACTTTGAGCTTAGCAAAGGAAAGGACAGTGAGATGATGGTAGCAGGTATAGTGTACTCATCCAAAAAATTGTCAGAAAAATAATGGATTAGCATATCAAGAAGTTCTAAGTGCGGAATGAGTAGGTAATAAATAATTACCTTTGGTTTCATAAAATTTTCTGGAGATTTGTGGTAGATATTTTTCACAGATGAGGAATACTAGTCTTAGAAGACAAACACAAATAGTGGAAGAAAAAGTTTGATGAATTGGACTTAACAAGAGTCAAAACTATCTGCTCTTCAAAAGACATTATTTAAAAAATGGCACACCAATAATAGGGAGAAGATATTTGTAATACAAATCTGACAGAGGATTTGTATCTAAGATATATAAAGAACTCTTCCAACTCAATGACTCTTACAACTAGATAAGATAAACAACCTAAGTTTCAAAAAATGGGCAAAAGACTAGACACTCCACAAAAGAAGATACACATGTAGGCACCATAAAAAGATGCTTAACGTTATTAGTCATGAGGGAAATACAAATTAAAAACTACTGTGAGATACCACGTGATTAAGATAGCTAAAATAAGAAAAGACACGGTACCTCAGGTGGGTGAGGATGTGGAGCAACTGGAACTCACACAGTGCTGGTGGACTAGAAAATGGAAAACTAATGAGCAGTTACAAAGTTTGTATGTACCATATTTTTACCATCTGATTCAGCAGTTCCACTTCTAGGTGTTTACTGAAGAGAAAGGTATATGTTTACACAAGACTTACTGAATCTTCATAGCTGCTTTATTCATAATAGCCCCAAGCTGAAAACGACCCAAAAGTCTATCAACCTGAATTCATGCTGTTCGGCAATGAAAAGCAATGAGCTACCAGTACAACAACATAGATGATTAATATGGACAGAACAAAAGAAACTGGTTGCAGAAGAGTATACTGCAGGGTTCTATTTATATAAAATTTTATAGGAATCGGATCAAGGGGTGCCTAAGGTGAGATAGGGGTTGGAGATAGACTGCAAAGTCTGAAGGATCTCCTAGGAAGACAAATTTTTATATCTAGGTTGGGATAGTGGTTACATTGATACATATATACCTAAAAAAAAGTCATTCACCTATACCCTTACAGTGTGTGGATTTTATTATATAGGAGCTACACTTCCGTGATGTTTATTTTTAAGAAAATCAAAGAAAAGCACCTGTTCTTAGTAGCTGGAAATTTATACTTTAACCCCAAGGCCTTTTTTCCCCTTCAGTAGTTAAGTTGATGTGCTTGTGATTTAGTATCTCCCAACTGTATAGTTAGATTGATTTTTTCGCTTCCACCCACCCCCGCCCCTACAGAGTTAATCTCTTCCTTCATATATAGCATCAAGGAGCCACTCAAAAGGGAGAGGTTAACTGTGGTGCTGGGAATCCAGGAAGACTTCACTGTGGCATCACTTAAAGCTGGTCTTCCTGATAGTTCATAAGCTCCTCGGAGGAGGAAAGAGGTGACTCATCCTCTAATCCTTCACAGTGCTTTTGCACAGTATCAGGCACATAGCTGCATTGGAGAAATGTTGATTTGATTGGTTTTTAGTCATATCAACTGTTAAAAATACTCTATGTATTGGTCAGAAATGAGGTTGAATTAGATTATTTATAAAATGGTTTTCTGAACAATTATTAGTAAGCCTTTGCAAAGACCTCCCTTGAGCTAGGAGCATAAGTTGTTTACAGTTTCTTAGTGATGAAGCAAATCCCTTTCTCTTTTGAATGCCATGGTGTCAGTCTGATGAATTGCAGAGCTTATCTTCTCTGCCTGAATCACACATACCCTTGAGGACTGGCATCTGTAGAGATGAGAGTTTATTCTTGTTTGCTTATTTTGTGTTATTTTTTAAGGCATCAGAAAATGCTATTTCAACAATCAACTGAGCATCACATTGTAAAAGATCATTTTTATCATTAGTTCAGTATTTCCATTTTGATTGAATTTTAATTCTAGTTTTGTGCTGTGCTTCATTTAATATTGTTGGCTATTAGATTTTTCTAATTTTTCCTTTTCACATTTTATATTATTAAAGCTTCATTAAGTTTCTAAAAATCCACTTGCATTTAGTCCTCTCAAACACAGTTGCAGTCCTCAGAGACTTACAGCTTAACACTGCTTCAGTTTTGTTTGCCATAAATAGCCTTCTAGAGGAAAGCTAGTAATTTCAAAAATTACTTGGTACAGACTTCAAGCAAGTAAATTCTGGCCATGTTTTTTTGCCTTTAGAAAATTTTAGTCTATTAATTATTTTCACTAAGGGTTTTGAAATAGAAGAAAATTAAATTCCTATTTTTGATATTTTAGGGTAACATCTGCCTGGAGAATGGATCTTTCTTGCTGAACTTTACAGGCTGTGCAGTGTGCAGTAAGCGGGATTTTATGCTGATCACAAACAAATCTTTGAAAGAGGAAGATGGAGAAGAAATAGTTACCTACGATCGTAAGTAGACTTTTTATTTTCGTGCAAGTCTGGGAGCAGATACCAGCTTTTGAAAGCTAATAGTTATACCTCCTGATATGTTGTGTTTTATAAGGCCTGTTTCAATATTGTATTGCAACAGAGTTGCTAGTTTGGTTTTTAAGAGGAAAATAAAGATGATACTAGCGTCATCAGACTGCATAAGTGACTTTTGTAGATAACTGAAGCTAATGATTCAGGTAGCATTTTTTGTTTGTTTATTTTAAAAGTCTTTATGCCTTCTGAAACAAGAGAGACTTTTTTTTTTTTAACCTTTTAGGATCGTTCGTGTTAGTTTTCTTTTTTTACTATAGTCTAATACAGTGATGTTCTCCAACAGCTCCTGAAGTGTTTAGGGCTGTTTGCTGCCATACTAAATGACCCTGGGATGTTATGGTTTTTTTAGTCTTGTTTCTGCTCTCATAACCTTTTTTGTCTCCTATCTCATCATCCGTCTGTTGTTTCTTTTGCTGTGCTACCTTCATTTGCTGCTCCTCATCCTCAATACTGGGGAACCAAATAAACTATGTATAATAAAAATGAATCAGTTCTGAGGTTGGCACTCTAAGAATTTCTGTGAGTAAATTAAGTATATGTACATTTTAGTCCCCAGGTGTGACAAGAAATTAAACTGTTCACATCCCCTTTTTGCCTGTCTCCTGGTTTGAGTATGTTGGTATGTTCTGAAATATGAGGAATAAATGTGCAAATAATGATATTTTTAAAAAGGAATATGAAAGATACTAAGCCTTTGGAATTGAGTCAGACTATTGAAAATGTTCTAACGTAGAATAATCCTTTTTCTTTATTTTAGGCATAACCTTTAAACTCTATTTTAAAGAGGTAGTAGGACATAGCGGTTAAGAGCAAGAGCTCTGGAGCCAGAATGCATGGGTTTGAATTCTGTTTCCAACACTTCCTACCTCAGTGGTCTTGCTAATTACTTAAAGGTGTGTGGCTTTGTTTCTTCACCTTAAAAAGGTGGTAACAATAGTATCTACCTCTTTGGGTTTTGAGAAGATTAAGTAAACAGATAAAAAGTATTTAAAAGCGTATCTGGCACACAGTAAGCACTCAATAAATCATAGTTATTATATGTTTTTACTATAGTCTTTTGTTACTATTAAATTCACTTTAATGTCTAGCATTGGCTTTTTATTTATAATTGTTTTTAGTAGCACAGTTTCTGTAAGTCCTGAGAATGAGAATTAATATATGCCTGTTAAATCTCTGAGTTGAGGCCCTTCATTATGTAGCATTGCTATGTGATGGATTTTGGATTTCTTATCAAGGTAGATATTATAATGGGTTTCCCGCTGCTGTGTTAAATATATCAGTTAAGATTCTTTTAAAGCAATACCATGCTGAAAATAGAAATTTTACTGTCTTAAGACACCTTCTAAGACTTAATAATTTAAGTCTCTCTGTGTTTCGGCAGATCTGTGTAAGAATTGTCATCACGTAATAGCCAGGCATGAGTACACATTCAGTATCATGGATGAATTTCAGGTAAATGTATAAATGTGGTATGTTATTGTGGGGGAGGGGGAATAATAAAAATACTTTCTCAAATCTACATATAGTTTTAATAAATGAAGTACTAGTAAATAATAAAGGAGACCATCCTTCTCTTCTACTTGTGTACGTTAAGAGAGACATTTTAGACGTGAGTATATTTGTTCAAACCTGTCTCCATAAGAGTCACAAGTCAAGATGCATACCTTACAAATGATATCTCAGGCCTGTCCTGTTTGTTTATGAAGAACAGCACATTGTGGGTTCTTATGAGGTTACAGTTGTGCCTGTTTTTTCCCTGTCCAGTTATGTAATTGCACAGTTGTTGGTTTTATAAGTGTTGGCCTGCCCACTGCCCCCATACTTGCTGAGCATGGAAATTCTGATTAAGGAGATTATCTTTGTCTTCCCCTGTAGACATGTAGACTCAAGCTACTCTGTAGTCTCAGTTGTGGTAAGACATTTTAATATAATTCATTAAGTAAAATGACAGGTTGGATGTATCAAGGTTGGAGGAAAGAAGCTGGACCACCATAAGGGTAGAGAGTAAGTATTATAAGGATGAGGTCTTGTACAATCGTGAGAGCATATGAAGAATTGTACAGAAGGCTACTGTATGCCTGAGTTGTTGAAGATTCACAGATCTGATGGTCGGGAAGAAAAGCTGGACAGTGGGGCAGAGCCAAGGGTAAACTGGAAACCATAAGGACACACTGGAACCTGTGTCTGTCCCTTACTGCCTCCATTTTCAAGCTTTCAGATTGAGTTACTTACTTATAGTGAACTGTGTATTCATCTATAGGATATAAATATCATGTTAGAGCTTTTAACAGACAGGGGAATTTTTTTAAGTCCTTCAAATTTGGGTAGGATTTTAATGAGAAAAAAATAATAATCTTCCATAACAGGATCTTACAGTGTAACCACTCTCATTCATTCATATTTTAGTGTAGAAGAAAGCACTTATTCACCTGTCAGAATCTGGTCTGATATGTTGTGGTTAATCTGTACAACATCTTGACCACATCTTAGCATCCAAAAATTATGCCTCGAAAAATGTTTATATGTTATGTGTAACTTAGGGCAAAAATCAAGATCTCAGTGAATGAGTAGTGGCCAAATAGGGGAAGGAGCATATCATGGACTTAAAGGAGCAGCTCTGTCCTTCCATGAGAGGAAAGGGGGGCTTAGAGCCATTTTGCAGAAGCTCCTGAAGCCGCCATGAGTTTTTCAGAGCCCTAAATGGGTACTAAGGTTGCTGTAATGAAGCCATTGTCTCTTACTGCTGGGTGAGCCAAGTCTAGCTGGTTTTCCTTTATGACTGAACACAGCCATTTTCACAGCTGCCCCAGAAATGACTCTGGGGTAGGAAGAAGATGATAAAGGAAGATGGCTTGTATTCACGATGCCTAGTCAGTGAAATTCTCTTGGAAAAAAACCCAACTCTTAAACCGGGCTCTACACTTCATCTTCTCTCTCAACACCTGCTTCCCTCCACCTGTATTCTATATCCCTCCATCAGATTCATTTCCTGAAAGTGATGCTTTAGACCACTGCTTTGGCCTTTCCATAGCTCATTTTAGCTACAGTGTAATATCTGACCTGCTCATTGTGGGGTTATCATGGGGCTGGCCACCTTCCCTTTCTCTTCTTTCCCACTAGTCTCTTTGGCTCACCACACATAGCATTGTCCAACCTTAGACTCTTCTCTCCGTCCCAGTAGAGAGGAAGATTTTTGTTCCTTCCTCTCTAAGGCTACCCTTTCTGTATTTCCTCCCCAATCTCCTCTCTACCCAGCATCTTCTTTGTCTCCCTGGGATTTAAAATATTTCTTACAGTAAATATACTCGAGTCTTCTTTTGTTAAAAAATAAGTTAAAAATCCTTTCATTTCACTCAGTTACCTCTGTGATTCATCTTCTAATCATCTCTGTCCTTCCTTTTGCTTCTTTACTTGAATAGCTCTTTACCCTGTTCTCCTCATTTCCCTGTGCTGCTCTTAACCACCTGCAAACTGCTTTTCATTTTCACTTTACTAAAACTATTCTCTCAGAGATCTCCTATAATGTAACTGAATGCTATGACCTTGCCTCAGTTCTTAGCTCTTTTAACATCTCTCCTGGGTCTGGTTGTGTCAACCATTGTGGTTTTTGAAGGATTTCTTCCCTTGAGGTCCATAGTGCCAGCCTTTTTTCTTTCTTTTTAAGTCATTTTGAGTCCTCTTTTGCCTTCTCCCTGGTTTCCTTTACTATTGTTCCCTAACTGATTTTCCCCTGAGCTTTGGTCTCTGGTCTGGAGCCTTCTCTTTACTTTCTCAAATAGTGAGCACACACACACTCAGGTTCACTTGAAACCTATCAGCTGTCTCCCAGCTGTACTTCTTTAACACTAACAGTCTGCCTGCCCTCCTTTCTTCCTTTGTTTCTCTTGCCTTTTTTGGCCTTGCTGCCACACCTCATGGCAAGGACCATACCCACTCAAACCTGAATTACTGCAGCAGCCCCCAAACTCTAGTTCTACTCACTGCCGTCAAATTAATCTTGCTCAAATATATCATACTGCACTCTCGCTACTCCCTATGGGATACGCTTGCTCTTTCCCTATCCCTGTCCTTATTCGTGCTTTTTCCCTGACTTGACTAGTTGCTTTCTCTACCTTCAAGTCAACTAAATCTTACCTCTTTGAAGCAGAACTTAAATTCTATCTCCTCCTTGCCCCCCCCCCCTTTTTTTAAGATTTTATTTATTTGACAGAGACAGCTAGAGAGGGAACACAAGCAGGGGGCGTGGGAGAGGGAGAAGCAGGCTTCCTGCAGAGCAGGGAGCCCGATGTGGGGCTTGATCCCGGGACCCTGGGATCATGACCTGAGCCAAAGGCAGATGCTTAACGACTGAGCCACCCAGGCACCCCTCCTCCTTGCTCTTGATAGTCCAGCCCATTCTTGTACCTACAGTGGCCTCTGACTCATGTGAATAGCCGCTTGGGAACTTCCTTCTCAACCTGAGGGACACAAGAACTCTTTGTTCTCAGCTTGGACAGCCTACTTCCTCGTCCCCACCCTACCCCAGCACCTTTTTCACTTCAGCAGTAGTTCAGGTTCAAGGTGGGATTCCCCACATTGGTAATGTTTTGTTTTAAATGTCTTATGGACAAAATTAGGCAGAACAGTGTTTTTACCTCCACCACCCAGCTTCAGTTTGCTTTAATTTGTTTCTCACCATTCCCACATCTCCCTACAGGATTGTTTTGAGTCAAATCCCAAATATATCACTCACTACTTCTTTAAATATTTCAGTACACATCTCTAAAAGATAAGAATTCTGTTTTTAAAATAGCCACAATATCGGGGCACCTGGGTTGCTCAGTCATTAAGCATCTGCCTTTGGCTCAGGTCATGATCCCAGGGTCCTGGGATTGAGCCCCGCATCAGGCTCCCTGCTCCGCGGGAAGCCTGCTTCTCCCTCTCCCTCTGCTCCCCATGCTTCTGTTCCCTCTCTCGCTGTGTCTCTCTCTGTCAAATAAATAAAATCTTTAAAAAAATAACAAAAATAACTACAATATCATTGTTAAAGTGAGATTTTCTGATGGCACAGTGGGGGGGGAGATAGAAGTACAGAGTTTAAACAGAAAATACATTATAAATGATTATAGATATCCTTTATTTTTTATATCACCCCAAAAGCCACTGAAAGGACTATGTGTTTGCCTCAGGAAACCAAAGGGGAACTGTGAGACTGCCTTCTGTTCCTCTGTGGACTAGGGAAGGAGAGGACTTGGGGTCAGAATTAATAGGTAGTAATAGAAGAAAAGGGCCGTGGGCCCCTCAGAATAAAGCAGAGGATCTGGTCTTCCCAAAGGTGATCCAACACACTCCACCCTTCCTTCCAAATCTCTATCCCCGTGCTTTGCCCAGGTGGAGCCTTTGAGGTTTTCCATGAATGACGGGGGCGGGGGGGATTCTTTTTTTTTTAATTTTTTTTTAAGATTTTATTTATTTATTTGACAGAGAGAGACACAGTGAGAGAGGGAACACAAGCAGGGGGAGTGGGAGAGGGAGAAGCAGGCTTCCCGCCGAGCAGGGAGCCCGATGTGGGGCTCAATCCCAGGACCCTGGGATCATGCCCTGAGCCGAAGGCAGACGTTTAACCGACTGAGCCACCCAGGCACCCCTGGAATGTCTTTTTTTCTTTTTCTTTTTTTTTGAGGGGAGGGAGGAGGGGCAGAGAGAGAGGGAGAGAGAGACTCTCTGCACTGGGTGTGGGGCCCAACACGGGTCTCGGGGCTCCATTTCATGACCCTGAGATCATGACCTGAGCCGAATTCAAGAGTCTGACACTTAACTGACTGAGCCACCCAGGCGCCCCCAAAATGTCCTTTTTTTTTTTTTTAAGGACTTCATCCATTTATTTGACAGAGAGAGAGAGAGAGAGCGAGAGAGAGAACACAAGCAAGGGGAGTGGGACAGGGAGAAGCAGGCTTCCCACTGAGCAGGGAGCCCGATGCGGGGCTCGATCCCAGGACACTGGGATCATGACCTGAGCCGAAGGCAGACACTTAACGACTGAGCTACCCAGGCGCCCTGGGGGGGAATTCTTACTGTCCCAACTTGGCCAGTTTTGAGAAAAGGTGTCCTGATCCTGGCAGCACAGGGGGATGTGTTCCTGACCTTCCAAGTTAGAATTCTAGACTTGTTTTCCCACAGAAACACTGTGATTTATGGTTAGATTCTATAGTACTTATACAGTATGAGTTTGAAAGACTCCCTGGAATTTCCTGGGGAAAGCCTAACTGCTGTGTACAGCATTGTTTCTATGGGAGACTGCTTTTGAATTACAAATAATTGACCTAAAGTGAAATTTGGATTCCAGACCTACTATAAATTAAAGATTTCAAGTGTAATCAGTCTTACTTATTTAAAAACCTTTCCAGATTATACCACGTGGTAGGTTTTTTCTTACTCTCAAGTTAGACTGTAAATTTTGCAAGGTCAGACCTTGTCCTTGCCTTCTCTCATGTCTGCCAGTGCACCTGGCACATTGCAGAGCATTTAGGCACTTAATAAAAACTTGTCGATGGATAGATTGGGTGAAAACTCAGAAGTTTGTCTAGCTTCACACATTTTCCCGTTTTGACTTTATTATTGTTTTCTTCTTCATTTCCAGTGAGAGGTTCACATCCTACTAGTAATGTCTGGCAGCTGAAAGCAGAAGTATTTGAGAGCAGTAAAAGACCTTGTACAGGTCTTTTAGAGGGTGGATTTTTATTTCATTGTTTTAGAAAGATTTCTTTATTTTGGGGGGGTGGGGCAGAGGGAGAGAATCTTCAAGCAGATTCCCTGCTGAGTGCAGACCCTGTCGTGGGGCTTGATCTCATGACCCTGAGACCATGACCTGAGCCGAAACCAAGAGTTGGACACTCAACTGATTGAGTCACCCAGGCGCCCCTATTTCATTTTTTAATTTATGAGACCTGTATTTGTCCTCTGAGCTTTAGCCCCTATTTATCTCTATTGTGTGTGTGGAGTAGACCTTGAAATTAAGTGTGGTCTTTAAGAAACAATCTTTCTCTTGCCACAACTAAGCTCCCCTGCTGAACTCACTCTAGGAAACAGAAATGCACTTGTCTGGGTTCTGAGTCTCTGAACCGTAGTCATTGTTTATCTCTGTGACCATTTGTCTAGTGACTATCCAGACTCATGAAACACAAACTGCCTTGACTGACCAATTCCCAGACAGCTAACAATCTCAGTTTGAAGTGTGGAAGTACTAACAGATTTAGCATTAAGTTTGTTTTCTTAAAGAAGATAAAGTTTTTAAGCAAAAGCTTGAAAGGAAATATGTGTGTATAGTTTATGACCCATATTAAATATTCTAGAAGGGGATAACTATAAAAACAGGACTTTGCCATAGGAGTTTTCCCTAAAACAAAATCTCTTCCATCACCACCCTGGACATTTTTAAAAATTTTAATTCCAGTATCATTAACATGCAGTGTTATAGTAGTTTCAGGTGTACAAGATAGTGACTCAACCCTTCCATACAACACCCGGTGCTCATCAGAACAAGTGCACTCATTAATCCCCTATCCCTATTTTCCCCATCCCCCTTTCCCCCACCCACCTCCCCTCTGGTAGCCATCAGTTTCTTCTCTGTAGTTAAGAGTCTGTTTCTTGGTTTGTGTCTCTCTTTTCCTTTGCTCATTTGTTTTGTTTCTTAAATTCCACATATGAGTGAAATCGTATGGTATTTGTCTTTCTTTGACTTCACTTAGCATGATATTCTCTAGGTCCATCCATGTCATTGCAGATGACAAGATTTCTTTCTTTTTTTTTTTTTATCAGCCTGGACATTTGTTAAGCCCAAGAAACATAAACTCCTGAAATAGATCAAATCCAGACAGCTAGCTATCTAAATATGAGGCATGACATACAAGTAGATTTAACTTAATTGTTTATTTTCCTGGAGTAGATAAAAATAGTTATTTTAGTTTGGGATCTTTCTTTCATTTTAAAAAATCATTTCTGTTGCTTAGTAGTCTTAAATAACCTAGAAAGGAGCAACTCTAGAATAGGAATTTGTCCTTAGGGACCCACACTCAAATTGCTTCACTACTTTATTTTATTTTAAAAAAAAAACTATTTATTTGACAAAGAGAGAGAGCGCACAAGCAGGGAGAGAGGCAGAGGGAGAGGGAGAAGCAGACTCCCCACTGACCAAGAAGCCCGACACGGGGCTCAACCCCAGGACCCTGGGATCATGACCTGAGCCGAAAGCAGACACTTAACCAACTGAGCCACCCAGGTGCCCCATATTTTATTAAGATTTTATTTATTTGTGTGTGACAGAGAGCTAGCACAAGCAGGGGGAGTGGGAGAGGGAGAAGCAGGCTCCCTATTGAGCAGGGAGCCCAGTGCGGGGCTCGATCCCAGGACCCTGGGATCATGACCTGAGTCAAAGGCAGATGCTTAATTGACTGAGCCACCCAGGTGCCCCGCTTCACTACTTTAAATAGCAGCAGTAGGGGCACCTGGGCGGCTGTCAGTTGAGCATCTGGCTCTTGGTTTTGCCTCAGATCATGATCTCAGGGTGGTGAGATCGAGCACACCCCACCCCACCCCGCCCCATGGGGCTCCATGCTGAGTGTGGAGCCTGCTTAAGATTTTCCCTCTCTCTCTATACAATGGACCATTATGCAGCCATCAAAAGGAATGAGAGAGATCTTGCCATTTGCAATGACGTGGATGGAACTGGAGGGTGTTATGCTGAGCAAAGTAAGTCAATCAGAGAAAGAGATGTATCATATGACCTCACTGATGTGAGGAATTCTTAATCTCAGGAAACAAACTGAGGGTTGCTGGAGTGGGGGGTGGGGTGGGAGGGATGGGGTGGCTGGGTGATAGACATTGGGGAAGGTATATGCTATGGTGAGCACTATGAATTGTGCAAGACTGTTGAATCACAGATCTATACCTCTGAAACAAATAATACAATATATGTTAAAAAAAAAAAAAGAAGAAGAAGATAGCAGGAGGGGAAGAATGAAGCAGGGGAAATCGGAGGGGTAGACGAACCATGAGAGACGATGGACTCTGAAAAACAAACTGAGGGTTCTAGAGGGGAGGGGGGTGGGAGGATGGGTTAGCCTGGTGGTGGGTATTGAGGAGGGCACATTCTGCATGGAGCACTGGGTGTTATACACAAACAATGAATCATGGAATACTACATTAAAAACTAATGATGTAATGTATGGTGATTAACATAACAATAAAAATTAAAAAAAAAATTTTCCTCTCCCAGCGCGCCTGGGTGGCTCAGTTGGTTAAGCAACTGCCTTCGGCTCAGATCATGATCCCGGAGTCCCAGGATCGAGTCCTGCATTGGGCTTCCTGCTCAGCAGGGAGTCTGCTTTTCCCTCTAACCCTTCCCCCTCTTGTGCTCTCGCTCTCTCAAATAAATAAAATAGAATCTTAAAAAAAAAAAAAAGATTTTTCCTCTCCCTCTGCCCCCCCCCCCCCCCCCCTAAATTTTCAGGGAAAAATTAAAAGCAGCACTAATCAAGCCCAGTATGTGTTTGGATTTTTTTTTTTTTTTTTTAAGAGAAGGAAGGTGGGAAGGGGCAGAGGGAGAGAGAGAATCCTAAGCAGGCTCCACGCCAAGCATTGTACCTGATGTGGGGCTCCATTTCACGACCCCAAGGTCATGACCTGAGCCGAAATCAAGAGTTGGACCCTTAACTGACCGAGCCACCCAGGTTCCCCTAGCCCAATATGTGTTTTAAGTCCATGTTATAACATTTATATGTATATAACATTTAAGTCCAACATGCATTTCCAAGATGACATTCTTGTGTACATAGTAAATAGAGCATCAGCATGTATTCAGTTTACATGAACAAAAGACTCCGGGATACACAGAATAAACCTAAGACATCCCTGATAGGTGTTGAAGAAATGGATCAAATGTGCAGAAGGAATGTCCGTTCCAATTTGTAGAGAATAGCTTTACCAGAGTAAGTTATGAAGTGTCTTTCTCCCTATTCCTCAATGTAATTATTCACTTTATCTTATTCTAGGAGTACACCATGCTGTGTCTGTTATGTGGCAAAGCTGAAGACTCTATCAGTATTCTCCCTGATGACCCTCGACAAATGACTCTGTTATTCTAGGATCCTTCTGCAGTTCTGTAGTAACTATGTTGTATCGGTTCACAATACAGCAAGCCTCATGGTTTGTCTTACTTTGTTTATAATGGAAATTATTTTGCGTATTTTTTTCTGCTTAGACTTAACTATCCTTTGAAAGAAAACATAATTAGGGGATTGTATTCTTCTGCTGAGCTCTTCTGCTAAAGTTCCTAGTTCACATCAGAATGAAGAATATTAGAAGTTACGTGGCTAGAAAATAAAACTAGAATGGGAGCATACCTAATGCCCAGGTCTTAGTTCCAATAAAAGGAACCAGGGCTCCTTGGAGAAATGATTGATTCTAGGACTGGGGCAGTAAATACACAAGATGAGCTTGGAGCATTTTGTGCCACAAGGAAAGTGCCAAAAAAAAAAAAAAAAAAAACCCCAAAACCAAACCAAAACAAAAAACAAACCCATAAAACACAATGATTGGGAGTATGTCAAAGGGACAAAAGAGCCGACTGAAGGAGCTCCCAGTGACTGGAATAGTTTCAGCAACAAAATAAAGTAGTATTGAATTATAACCCAAACACTGAATATTCATGCGTCATTACTGATATAAATAAATGATTGAAAAAATAAATCAAAGATTGGAAGAATAGACATGCAGAAGAATTTCAAATAATATATGTAGATACTTCCCACTCCTTAAGGGTGGTTTATGCATAGCAACTTCCTTCCAAAGAGTAGAGTGTGCCAAGGGAGAAAAGGGACTTTACAGTGGAAAAACCTGACAAACACTAGCTCAACCAAATGACCAAGATTAACATCCTCAATGATAACCCTATTGATAATAGCATGTACCCTTGATATGATGTGATGAAAGGGTACTTTATCTTTGTGGTCTTCCTCCCCCAAACCCATAACCCCAGTCTAATCATGAGAAAAACATCAGAGAAATCCCATTTGAGGGCCAGCTTACAAAATAACTGACAAGTACTCCTCAAAATTGTCAAGGCCATAAAGACAAGTCTGGGAAACTCACATAGCCAAAAAGAGTGTAAAGAGACGTGACAACTAAATGTAACGAAGTGTCCTAGGACAGAAAAAGGACATTGGGTTAAAACTAGCAAAATCTGAATAAAGTGTGGGCTTTAATCAATATATGTAAATAGGATGATTTCAACTGCTCCAAAGAAATCTTAGACTATCTCACCTTGTATAGTTGAAAGAACACTGGCTTGGGTATCGGAAACCCTGGCATTTAGTTCTCTCTGCCACTTGGTAGCAGTATAACCATCAAGCAAAGCATAACTCTCGTCTTTATTGTCCCATTTCTGTTAGATTGGGCTAATAAAAATTTACTGTATTGTTAGAAGATCCAAATGAATAATGAATGTAAAATGCTTTAGAAAGCATATAAAGTACTATATGCAATGAGATGGCTTTGGTTAGTTCTTCTAAGACCAAAACTTAAAGGGTCAGACATTAGAAACAAAATTGTTTCCTCTTCATATCTAAGAAATTTGGAAATTCTAAACTAAAGCTTTGCTTATAAGGGAAAAAAGTGAGTAAAGTGTCCATCGTTGATACCAGGGAAATTTTGTTATATAACAGGAATAACAATAATGCTAAGGTTTGGGGCGCCTGGGTGGCTCAGTCGTTAAGCGTCTGCCTTCCGCACGGGTCATGATCCCAGGGTCCTGGGATCGAGCCCCGCATCAGGCTCCCTGCTCAGCGGGAAGCCTGCTTCTCCCTCTCCCACTCCCCCTGCTTGTGTTCCCTCTCTCGCTGTGTCTCTCTCTGTCAAATAAATAAATTAAAAAAAATAATAATGCTGAGGTTTATTGAGTACTTACTATGTGCCCAGGCCTTTTTAAACGCTTACTTTATCCTCATTAACAACTCCAGGAAGTAGGTACTATTGTTATCCCAATTTTGGAGCCAAAGAAACTAAAGCACAAAGAAGTTAAGGAACTTAAGGTCACACAACTAGTACGGTGACTTCATCTCAACACTGTTGTTCACGACATATGAAGTATAAGGGTCTGGCAAGGTGAGGAAGAAGTTGAGAATGTCAGCGACAACACTCTGAGGAATCTAGGCATGTCAGACCAAGATTTGTTATTCAGAAAAGTTAAGTCATCTGCTCCTTAGGGATCAGTTGTGTTATTCCTGGAAAATGTTTTCCACTTTTCTGCAAATCTATATCTGACCTGCTGAGGAAATCGTTTGGTGAAATGGATCCAGAAAGCAGAGAAAATGCTTCATTACTTTAAATAGCAGCACTAAGCCCATTATAGCCTCTGAATTGTCCCTTCTTGGAGTTTGCTAATGCTTCCAACTTAGTCATTTGGAGCTCAAGAGTATGATTTATAAGCCCCAACTGATACCTTTGTCTATTATAGACTGTATAATTATCTGTCTGTTTTGGACTATATATTACAAAACTTGAAACCTAAGATCCTCTCCACATTTGTCATTATTAAACCAACTTTATGCTATGTTTTGTGACACTTTATTTTCTAGAATTCTTCTATGGATCTAATCAAATAAAGACCTCTTGAACCCAGTTCTACTGAATCCAAATTTTTCTGTTCAAATAAAGGGGAGCCAGGCAAAAATATCAGTTTACTTTCCTTCCTGAGATACAAAAAAGAAAAGGAATCATCTATAGATGTAATTGGGAAAGTGGGCTTGTCCTGGCACCTCGTTCTTTGTCTACTTGCTCCATGATGTATAGATTTGGAGTCTGCATACTTAGGCTTTTGGAGTTAAAGCTCAGCATGTTTGTTTTGTTGTTTTAGCCGGCCCAGTCTTTCTCAAATGGTCTTGGCTTCTCCCAGTACTAATTAATTGATATATGATATATTGTGGGCACAACCAGATATGGTTCGTTACTTACAAGGAATTACTAAGAAGTGTATGTTCACTGCTCTTTATCAAGAATTCTTTGATTCATTTTTTTGTGTGTGTGTGTGAGCAAGGTTAAGTTACTTCACTGAATTTGAGGCTCTCCATTTTAGGTTGTGTTTCTTGACTGTAGTACAGTCTCTATTTTGAGGTACAGTATGGTTGGATAGAAGGGAAACCAAGAGACCTAGGTCTAAAATGAGCTTTGCCACCTGCTCGTGTTGGGACATTGAGCAGGTAACTTATATGCACCTCGGCTCTTCAGTGGAAAAATAGAAATAATCATGCCTCCCTCACAGAGTTTTTAAATCAAATGATGTGACGTAAGTGAAAATGTTTTTAAGTTGTGCAGTGCTGTGTACAGGCAGCTATCGGTGGTCTTTCTGAAGGAACTCGGAGGTAGAGGGAAATACTGTTGTGTTGTACTTAAAGAGTACAGGCTTCGGGGCGCCTGGCTGGCTCAGTCGGTTAAGCGTCTGACTCTTGATTGCAGCGCGGATCGTGATCTCAGGCTTGTGGGATCGAGCCCCATGTTGGGCTCTGTGCTTAGTGGGGCATCTGCTGGAGATTCTCTCCCTCTCCCTCTGCCTTATCCCTTTCCCTCTGCCTTACCCCCCCCCCAATAAATAAATAAGTCTTAAAAAAAAAAGAGTACAGGCTTTATAGTTGACTGACCTGGGTTTAACTTTCAACTCTGCTACTTGGAGCCCTTTGTCCTTGGCAGATGTCTTGTTCACTTACCTTTAAACAGAGGGAAAAATTCTTCATAGGGTCAGTATGAGAATTAAGTAACCTAATATATATAAAGTACTTATGCAGTGGGTGAGTGTAGTAAATAATAAATGATAGTTTGGATGACAGTTGTGATGGTGATTATAAGAAATCAGATTTGAAATCACCAATTAGATTTTGGCTCAGTGCTTCTGAAACTAAGGAGGTATAGCGTGGGAACATAGTCATAGAAATAATAAATTTCAGTCTGTGTACCTTGGTTCCCTAAAATCATTTACCTCAAGCTTTATTATTTTTTTTTAAAGATTTTATTTATCTGACAGAGAGAGACAGTGAGAGAGGGAACACAAGCAGGGGGAGTGGGAGAGGGAGAAGCAGGCTCCCCGGCGAGCAGGGAGCCCAATGTGGGGCTCAATGCGTGGCTCGATCCCAGGACCCTGGGACCATGACCTGAGCTGAAGGCAGATGCTTAACGACTGAGCCACTCAGGCGCCCCAACCCCAAGCTTTATTTTTTGTTAGAGCCCTCAGAGAAGTGATTGTCTCTGTCCCTCCTCTAAATCGAGTGGCATTATCTCAGCTCTCTGGAAAAGCTTGTTGATGAGACACCTTCCTACTTCCTGAGTGCCCCTAGGGAAGTTTGATTAAAAGATTGAAAGTGGGTGATTATATTAAGCTTTGCCAAGTCTGTTTATGACCATAAGCTGATACTTCTGAGGATGTAAAGGGAGACAAACGAGATGAAGAATAAAGGAAACACTTCTCACTTCTCTTCATTTTAACAACAGCACAACCAAAGATTTAGTAAAAACGAATGTCCTCGTAAAAGAAGTTCCTCCAGTCCTGCCTTCCCTGTTCCCTCCTGAGCCAGACTGGTCAGGTCCCTTCTGAAGCATGTAGCGTTTTCCCTGCCCAAGTGAGGAGCCCTTTTCCTAGCATTATGGCCCTTGTTGACTCTCTGCAAAATCACTTAGACTGTTAATTCCCGATCCTTTGGGAATCTTTAAATAATTCCTTCAACTTGAGCCTCATGGGAAAGACCCAACACATCTACTGGCATATCAGCCCTCAATTGCCTGTGGCATAATGCCAACATCCAGGACAGCTGCTCTGTTACTAGACAAAGCAACAGCCTTTAGCACTATGGAGATGGTGAACAAATCATACTAGCATCCAGTATGAATTCTGTATTTCATTTCTTCAGAGAAGTGATTTGTCTCTGCAGTTACTGCTCTAACATCAGTGCTTGGTCCTGCCCTCCAAAAACCATACCCCAGCTGTTGGCTTTAAGAGCAGGAATCTTGAAAGGCTTGAGTTTTCAAGAGTCAAGTTAAGGGTAGCCTTAATTTAGCAGAAGGCCCTGCAAAAGGGTGCCAGGGGATTCCCACTGTAATGCTCAGGTTACCCCTTTTGAAATAAAGCACCATGGAAGGCATGGCTTTAGTTGAAGGTCAGACAGTCTATTCCACATTGACTTCTCAGATGATGCAGGTGCTTGGAAAATAGTTACGGGAACACCACAGGAAAGGGATCTCCCCCTCAGCATTGGGGATTGTAAGCAGTGTGTCCAGTTTGGAGAACTGTCCCTTCAGGGCTTCAGTGAGGAAAGTTAAAATATTCCAACTAATGGTCAAAAAAGGAAAGGTGAAGTGGGCAGTTTCCAGGAAGAGGTTTGTGAGGCAAAGTGACAGGACAGTGGCCTCTCAGCAGGTGTCTTTTCCAGAACATGATAGGACCTGGCCTTCGTGGTGTTGGTGCCTTTGGAGTCTGCCTGTACTTGCTGAGGAATCTGGGTCACCGTCCTTACAAAGCCAGTTGGCGGAAACCTGTTCTCACAGAGAAGGGCTGTCCTGTTGGCAGGTTATGAATAGTCAGACTGTCTAAAGGGAGGCCCTTTTCATTCCCACCCTCATGGAAGAAAAAATGAAATCAATCATTCATGCCTACACTGATTTGTCTTGTGCCTGGATCCGTGAATATGTGAGTTTGAGAAAGACAAGGGTAGCATGTGAACTGTGAAAAGGAGGGAGTCGGTCTAGCAAAGGATCAAAAACAAATGTGACTCAGCAAGGTGACCAGGAAAATAAGTACTCTTTGTGTTCCCGGGAACTGCACCCTCCATACCCTTGCTGTCAGTTAAAGTTGACCAAATTTATGTCCCAGCAATAACTCAAAGTGCAGCTAGTGCTTGGCTGGCCCAGTACCTGCGGTGATAGTGACATCTTCCTGGTTGGAGTCCTCTAACGAACCTCCCAGTACTCTCCGCTGAAAGGCCCACTGTCTAGTCCTCTCCTTTACCTCACATTACCACCTCCGAGCAGCCCCCCCATCCTCCGTTCTGGAGGAGCCATCAAGTAATAATACAATTCACACTTCCTGCACCTCCACCTGCCACCGCAGACCCTAGCCAGAGCCTGCTCTCAACAGTCATTAGGGCGTCCCCCGATCAGAGCCTCCCTCTATCAAGCCTTTGTGTGCTGCCGGCTCTCTGTCCCACCTGTGACTTTGTACCATCCCTCTACCCTCCATCAAGGAAGAAGACACAGAGCTTGGCCGTTTGCCTACCTGCCCTTTATTGGACCCATCTAGCAGCCTGGCTCTAAGCCCTTCACACTTCTCAGACACCGCCCATACGGTTTAGGAAGGTGCCATCATTCTGTGAAGGCTCAGAGCCACCCAAGTCTTGGAGCTCCAAGTAGAATCACCAACCAGAAGGTTGGGGGAAGGAAGGGAGACAGGGGGACTGGAAGGGCAAGGCTCTTCAGGGGGAAGCTTTGGTCCAGCAGTGTCTCCTGCAGAAGACCCTGACCCTAAGGAAAGATACCAGGGGCGGGATGGAGTAGATCCGCGTGCCGAGCAGCTCGTGTCTATATGGCAACTTTGAGGAGGCGTTTGATGTCAGGCTCAATGTTGATGGTCTGGAAGGTGCGGCTGTAGCGGCGGAAGGGCTCCCCCTCCGGCCCAATAAGGAACTTCTCAAAGTTCCAGGCCACATCCGAGCGGCGCACGGGGCTCCAAATGATGAACTTGGGATCGGTCATGAGGGAAAATGGGTCATCGTAAGGGTAGGGGAGCTTGTCCTTCAGGTAGGCGAAGACAGGATGCTCGTTCTGACCATTCACCTCACACTTTTGGACAAGGGTAAAGGTGGGCTGGAATCCACCCCCAGGGCGGACATACTTGAGACTGTTCAGGATCTCCTCATTCTGACAGTTCTCCTGGGGGAGGAAAAAGACAAAGAGCATGGAAGAGGGAAGGGGGAAATGAAGGATCCACAAAAATCTTTCACCCTCCCTTCCCAGGATCATTCTTTTCTGTGTAGCCTCCACCCTCCCCTGACTCTGTTCTTTCTTTTTCCTTCTTCACCACCTTTGCCTTACTCTTGACTTGGAGATTCCCCACTCACAGTTATTGTTTAATGGTTTGCTAGGCCATTCCTGAAAATTGTTGCAGTTCCTAGCGTGGCTGTTCTTACAGTGAATGATTTAGCACTTTCGACCTGCTGCTTCTCTCTCTAAACTGCCCTGAACAGTTCTTAGGGTTATCTGTCTGAAACTTCAAGGAACCTTGAGTTCAGGGCAGTAGAAAGAAAGGAAAAGGCAGCTCAGGTGATGCCACCTAGAACTCTCCCTTCCATTGCCCACATGCACACTCACACATGTCCAGCCACAACCTTCTTTTCCCTCTGCCCTGATTTGCCTCCGTTGCTTCTAATTACACGGGAGTGTTGAGTATAGCCTCTGTCTCAATTCTGCTCATTTCCTCAAGCTAAGGGTGAAATCGGGGACTAGAGGGATAGGATTTATAGCTTCTTGCTTTCATCTTGCCTTGTCCTAGATCTGAAGTGTAAGTAGGAGGAAGCTTTGATGAAGGAAGACCCCATCCAAGGAAGTCTGGCTTTCAGGTGCCACAAAGGCGAAGTAAGTTAGAGACGACAGTGGATGTACTCTAAATGGAATTGCTCAGTGACCAACAGGGATGAATTAAACAGGATAGTGTTTAGGGTTCTGGAACAGGCCAGGGGAAGGAAAGTTAAGTGTGTGATAAAGGTTGTGAATGTGTAGTTATCATTCCTTTTACTTCCAGACTGCTCTCCCAAGACTCCTCACACTCACTCACTGGACTCAGCTGTGAAGGCTTTAGCTCTGAGCCTGTTACCGGTCTTTCCCTGCCCCCTGCCATCCCTGTCCTCTCCCCACTTGGCATTCTCCACCCCTGACAACCCCCAAAGGCCCATGGAAACCCTTATTTTCCACCCCTCCCCCTGGGTCTAAGAGTCAGATATCTCCCTGTGGGAGAAAGTTCTTGCCTCTGACCTACTAGAACCAATCAGTACAGTCAGTTCCAGGCCATCATGACATCTTGAGCCCAAAGGTGATCTCTATTAGACTCCTTATCTCTCAATGCAAATGACCGGCCGGCTACCGGTAATGGATTCCCTCCAGCCACTAGCTGGCCTGATGGTGTAAGGGTGGAGGTGCCTCTGGGGTTTCGCCGGTTCTCTCGCCCGCCCTGGCCAAGCCTAGAGACAGACTGACGGTGACAGCAGGGATGGTCTGGGCTTACGTTTGTCACAGCCAATGACACTTCGGCCTTCCTGCTGTCTCTCTGCTAACCAATTCCTTGCCTTCATGCCACTGTGAATTGAACTGAGGGGTTTATAATTAGAGGGTTCACTTGAGGACATTCTGTCTGCTGGTGCTGTTAAAATAATAAGTGAAAATAGAAGAATCCCTAAAAGAACTTGAGGTGTGTGGGCTGAAGATCTAGAACTTGACCCAGTAATCAGAGACAGAGATTTGAACCCCCTATGGGCCACACACACACACACACATACACACACACCCCAAAAAAGGAAAAAATCAGAGATAGAGGGGTGCATGTGAGGCCCGGAGGAGATCCGAGCACGTTGCAAACCCTGAGCCTTCCACCAAAATCACTCTCCCCTCGGCTGATTTAAAACAAAGTCCTTCAACCTAAATAATACAGTTGCTTTTGCTTTCACTTGCATATTACTTTATATTTTTCAAGTTATTTTTGTGTATCTTACCCTCTGAACCTCACAATTATCCTATGAGATAAGTGGCATTGTCCCCCCATTTACAGATAAGGAAACTAAAACAGAAATCAAGGGACTCTTCTGAGGGCACAGAGCCACGGAATAGCAGAACCACGTCTAGCTGGAACTAAGGTCTCCCGGGTCAGTTCCATCCTAGTTTGATTGGTGATCTTCTATTTCCTCCACTCATCCACTCAGCGGGTATTTAACGAGCACTTTCTCCACAGTGGAGAGAAAAGCAGACCCGGTACCAGCCCTCATGGAGCATAATGGGAAGATGGTAGACAACAAAACCCCACCCTTGGTGCTGAAGCCCAGACAGAACCGTACGTCCTTCCTCTTGGTATTCACGTGTACCCAAGACCTAGATGAACAAAACATACCTACAATTCCAGACGCTCTGACACACACGGTCCCTCTCCCCCTCCCCTTAGCTGACCAAAGCTTCGGCAGCCCACCTCCTTGGGTACACTACAAGGCACCCCTCACCTGATGTCCGAATTGGTTGCAAGGGAAGCCGAGAACCACCAGGCGCCTGGGAAAGCGGCATTGCAGCTCGTTGAGCTGGGTGAAGTCCCGGCTGGTCGTGCCTCAGAGCGAGGCCACGTTCTCAATCAGCACGGCCCTGCCTCGGAATGTGTTGAAATCTACCTTCTCCCCGTCCAGGCTGGTGGCACTGAGGTCGTAGAAGGACTTGGCTATGTAAGCCATGGTGAAGGGACACAGCGAGGCCTGCAGAGTGGCAGGAACCCACGTCAGGGTCTGTTATAGGGGTGGGGAGGAAGGAGGAGCCTGGAAGGACAGGAAGGATTTCACAATGGGTCTTTGACCATCCCCAGGATGACTTAGCAAAAAACGGTCACCCACCTGTAGGTGCTATTTCAACAGGGAGGTGGCTCCTCCTATTTACAGACGCTGAACAAAGCCACCTACCTGCCCCACCCTGCTGGCAACCTGGGAAGGGCCAATTTGATATCTATGTACAAACATGAATAATTCACTACTTTCAGGAAACTAGAGCCCCAAAGGTCAAATGGGGAGGAAAAAAGGGAGGGAGGGATGCAGGATTGACTCCGACCTGCCCCAGCAAGTCGTTCTCACTTGGCACAGACGTGTATTGTCGGCTGAAGGCCAAGCTCTGATCTGCGCCACTGAGAGGTCAGGGTCTGCCAAGATCTGAAAGATGAGGAAGAGAATTGGGGGGCATGTCCCCTTAACTAGACCATAACCGAAATATACATATGACTGTGCACATAGTTTTCTTTGGCTGTTGTTTTCCACAAGCACACAATCAAAGGGATCCTTAGGAGGACAGTGTGATTTTTCTAGAAATAATGGCTTTCAGTGGCTCAGCGCGCCCCAGGCTGCAGAGATGAAGTTTGTCGTGATCAGTCTTTCAGTGAGTGATGTTACTTCCGCTGGAGAGGACCTTTGCCCTTGCCCCCCAAGGTGCCCTTGCATGGCACCGACTCCAGTACTATGGGTCCTCCACTCTGCCTCCACAGGCTCAGGAGGCTGCCGTCAGTCGGGGCCGGGGTGATGGTGAGGAGTCAGAGCAGGGGAGTAACTCCCAGGGCATGTGCCGCACCTGCCTCCTCTCAGACAAAGGCTCGGTCCCAAAGACTTCTCCTGGCAGCCTTGTGCTGCTCATTGCCCCCCCCCCCCCCCCACAAAGGGAGTGTGCAGGGAGTCAAAGCTGCTATGGTTCTAAACCCAGCCAAGCCGCCCAGGTTTTCAGCACCAGCCATGGAACGTACTGCGGGACAGCTGAGCACCTAAGGGAAGGCCTAGTGCTTCACTTCATTATTCCAAACACCACCAGCTCGATAAATCTGATTTTTTTTTAAAAAAATGGCAGGATTTCCCCATCAGGAAGACTGGCAATCAGGCTTGACCTGGCTTGGGGATTTGGGGAGTGTTATTTCAATAACAATGCAACTGTTTATTAGTGTTTTCACAGGTACGCGTCCATTGGGAACTGTCTTCTAGAACGAAGAATAAGCAAGGCTTGGGAGCAGCTGGTATTGAGAATCTGATTTGCTGAGAAGATGGAGGAACTACTCACCAGGGAGTGCCCAGCTTTTCTGTCTTTTGTGGCCTGTTCCGTGGCTGTTCATAGCATGTGGGAACCCATGTCCCCACTGGCCGCTCCCTCAAAACGAGCCTCCCTTACTTGAGGGTGAATAGAATCTTTGGCCATTAAAAGAGGTGGCAGGAAATGCAAATGAAGTGTGTCCCCCGAATGGACTGGGTAGAGTTCCTAGAAACAGCCAGTAAATGTCCTTACCAGGCCACTGAGTCAGAAGAACTTGGCCCTGACAGTGGGCTGAACTTCAGCGTGAACTTGCCAGACTCACCTGCATGCCAAGAGCTTCCCCAAGGACTCTCGGGCATCTGGACACTTCTTATTGGCTGCCCTTCTGGGGCCTCTGTCCACGAAGACCATGGAAGTTCCTGAGCTGGGGCATCAAGTGGGGGTTCCCTCTTCCTCAGGGCCACACCATCCCTTTTCTCTAAGAACTTAGGACCCTCTGTCATGCAGGCTCTCGCCTTTCACAATTGAAAAAAACTGATGTAAAATACCTTTGTCTCCAACTTGACCTCAAACTAGCCCACTTTCCAGAAGCTTATTACTTTGGACATGAACTAACAGGTATGGGATTCCCACGGCTTTCCATAGGGACAGTTGTTCTGGAAACTGTGCTGGCTTAGTAGGCAAAAAGTCTAGGTAGGTGGTTCTCAACTCTAGCTACAAAGGAGAATTGCTTATGGAGATTTTTTTTTAAAGTACGGACGCTAAAGCTTTTCCCTCCAGAGATTTCAGTTTCGGTGTTTCGGGCCGTGACTCTGCCACTGTTACCCGAGGCCCTCAGGCACATTTCCTTACCAGCTGAATTTGTGTAATCACCCTCCTTATCTCGCACAGATAGGAGTGTTAGGATGGAAGAGATAAAGTATTACAAGTTCTCCATAAACTGTAAAGTGCAGGTTAAGATCTTAGGCTACCATTGCGCCATCTTGTTTGACTCCTTCCTTCTTCATTCTATCCTGACTCCCATTTTCTGCCTCTTCCATCAGCTCTGTGCCCCCAAAGGATAGTATTTTGCACCCCCAGGCCCCCGAGATTACAGTCTGCCTTGCTTCCCTGGAGTACCCGATCGCGGGGCTAGGACAAACTTCTGAAAGATTTAATCCCTCCTCATGACTTCAGGGAGACCTGTTACTGTTCCATCTCAGACAGAGGAGAACCTTCTTGGCTTTAAAGACTCCCTCAGACACAGGTATTCAGCACCCTCCCAGCGATGCAGGCTTCTTTCTGCACTTGTAGGCCCACCACAGAGCACTGGGGGCTTTGCTGGGGCTCCCCTGCAGGTGGTGTTGGGAAAGGTACAATAAGGAGGATGACGCTTTGCTGCTTCCATTGTCATCCTTCTGCTGTTGCTTTATAAGGTTCTGGAGCCTCTTCTCCCAGCACTGCCTCTCCCTCCCTCCTTAACTGCCAAGGTCCCAGTGAGAACTCCTCCTAGGGGCTCATACAGGCAGCCACACCTGTGGTTTGAAATATTTTTTATTTTGTAAACATCTGTGTTTAAAATAGATGAACCCTGCTCACAATTCATATATTGGACCCAAGACACGGTACACGAAGTTCACCCATCACAGGGAGATGGTGGGGGCCTGGGAGCATGTGGAATGCCTGGGGCTGGGCTGAGTCTCAAGACAGCAGGTGCAGAGATGGTGAGGAGTAAACAGGCAGGAGCGTCTGCTCAACAGTCTGGGCCTAAGGCCAGATCCCAGGCCACCTCCCGGACTGGACAAGTTTAGGGGTGAGATGCTGACTCCGATACCTGGTGAGCGTAGTTGACCCTAAAGCTCCAACCCTCCTGCTCCCATACCTCTCCCCAGCGGTGGCCCTGGTGGGTGGGCTCATCGGTTCATAAAATCTCCACTCCGCGTTTTCCCTTCCAGAACCCCTAGGTATAGTAAAAATTAGTCCCTCTGTCCTGAGGGGGCTGGGAGAGAAAGACGCGCGCTCTGCCTGACCTTCAGGGAACACTGTGACATGGATCCACAGGTTGGAGCCAGTGCCCAGCAAAACGTCTGCTCTCCGAAGCCCCTGGCTGCCGGCACCCCGAGGGCTGGTTACTGTCGCCCCACCCCTGGTGTGACGCCGTGTCTTGACACCCGAGGAGTCAGTCCTCAAGGAAGCATCCCAGCCATATCATGACTTCATCCAAAAGAGTCTGCTATGTAAGTTTCTCATCAGCTAACAATTTATAACTATCCCTGCCCTCCTTTTCCTTCCACTATGTTAGCCTATCCCTGGTCCTACATCCTGAGCTACCCTCTCCTACTCTAAGAGTCAGGAGGAAAGGTTTGGTGATTTCTTACCCACCTTTTTTTTTTTTTTTCTTGGAGGAATAAGGAAGCAGGGCTCTTAATCCTTCACACGTGTGGGCCCTGGACTTCGGCCCTTCCTCGGTGAATGTTCAGTGCTCGAGTCTTTGTTTTAGCTCCAGCCCGAGCCATGTGATGCCGCTAAAATGTAGCTTAAGAAGGAGCCTCCGACCCTGGGAAGGTGGGGAAGAACCCCACTAGGGCCCGTCACTGACTTGCCCCTTCTTTAAAGCGCCTCCCTCAAGCCACCTTTGGGCCATGTGGGGTTAAAGAAACTTCTTCCTGAACAAAGAGCTCTGGAGGAAGGAGTCCGCTTCCCTCCTCCTGCAGCCACAGTGCATGTGGCTCCTCTTCAAGGAGCTAGAGGGGCAAGACGAGCACTTTGTCTAGAAGGCTGAAGAGAACAGCACCAAGCATTTCTACCCGGGGCCTTCCTTCTCTCTCCCCGGGAAGCCCCTGCCCTTCTCCCACAGACTTTGAGTCTCAGGAAAACCTTGAGCACGGAAGGCTGGGTTTAGTGGTTATGTCACCTCTCACGTGCCAGGGGGGTCGTGGGGAAACGCCCTTCTTACACAGAAAGGGAAGTTGCTGCCATATTCCCTTCTGGTCTCCTCTCCCTCGCTTTCACCTGATATACAGGGGCTAGTGCTTCAGGTCCAAACACTCCCCTTTCTGGGGTGTGTGGTTGGCTCGTCAACATCAACATCACTGGCCTCGCCGCCCGCCCCCCCTCCCCCAGGCTTTCCTTGTCCCTGCAGTGCCCTGAGGCCTTGGTACACATCTTTAAATTCAGGAGCCCAGGTGGGGAGAAATTGTATACACACTGCATGGGAGGTAGAGAATGGAGGTGACCTTTATCCCTGCCTCCTCTCGACATTTTTTTTCTTCTCTGAAGCACCTGCTTCTGAGCTCACTTTCCGCAAGAAGCAGGTGGGTAGGCAGCCAAGCAAGGCCAAAGCTGGGAGGGGGGGATTTGGGGAGCAGGCAGGGAAAGGTGGGACAGCCCCAGTCTTGAGGACCACCAGTTTGGTGTTTCCTTCCTACCTTGATGTTCCACTTTCCCTGATCATTGGTGAGGCAGGCCCACGGCACAGGAAGGGGCGGTGGGGTGGGGAAGATAGGAAGAAGCACCCCGTAGGCTTTGGCCCCTTCACAAAGCAGGGTGGGGGGTGGTTCTCCCAGAAGAAGAGTATGGAACATCCCCATGAGCCTGAGTCCATTCCCTTGGACAGGGTTAGGAAGAAAGGAAAGAAAGAAGCTGCCCCGGCAGCCACACAGCAGGACGGCGAGGGCAAGAGGTGTGAGGGGCTTTGATACAGAACACACTAGAAGGGGGAAGGGGACAAGAAAGAGAGGTGGGAGGAAGAGAGGAAAAGCAGAGAGACAGGATGCACTGAGAAAGAAGGAGCCCCGGAGTGGCCTCACTCCAGACGGGGCCACTGTCTGGGCGCCTGGGGCGGTGAGACCGCGCCCGCAGCATACCAGGGGCTCCTGGCGGGCCTGTGGCGGGCAAACAGGCGGGAGGGAGCCCCTCCAGGCTGGAGGGCGGGGGCAGAGGCTGCTCTGAGATGACAGCGGGGCTGCTCTCAGGGCCAGGCAGGGGAGTAGCAGCTACTGGTATTCCACAGGGTCACCCGAGTGAGAGGAGAAGCAGGGCAAAGCCCGGACTCCCTGTCTGCCACAGGCCTCCCGAGGGGAGGGGAATCGGTGGGTGCTCCACGCAGGACCCTCAGCACCAGCAGGCTTTCGAAGAGTTCGCCGGGCCCTCAGGTTTGCCCTCCTCTTCCTCCAGGTCAGCCAATGCCAACTCGGTGCTGGCACGTGTCCGGAGACCATCCAGCTCCTTCCTGTGGGCCTGCAGCACCAGCTCCGTCAGCCGCGTGAAAGACTGGGAAACCAAGGGCGGCGGGTGAGTGGGGTGCCGCCTCCTCTTCCCCCCGCAGCCCGGTGGCTGCCCCGGGGCAGGCGGGTGCTCGTCCTCTGACCCGCCGCCTCCCCGCTCCGTGCAGCTCCTCGGGACTGGGCCACGGAGGCAGGGCTGCGGGGCTTCGGGGCTCTCACCTCTTTAATGTTGAGGTTGGTGCAGGCACTTGTTTCATAGAAGTCCATGCCATACTCCTTAGCCAGCTGCAAGAAAAGAACATTCCTGAAAGGGAGTCAGTAAGGGAAGGGAGGTGCCCACAGCACCTGGCACACACTTGTGCCGCAGCCCTCACAGCCCATGCTGAGCTGTCACTTCTCAGACCAGGCGGGAGCTCCTTCCAAGACACAGGCCAGCCGAGAACGGAGAAGACGCTCCACAAAGCCCCTCCCGCACCCCCAGCCACCTCCCGGTGCACACACATACATCAGGAGACGAAGATCCCCCAGTCTTGTGCAGGAGGTGGAATTGACAAACCCGGGCTTTGGGGTCAAAGAGACCCAGCCTTAGAGGCCAGTGATGCCACTCAGCAGCCGGACGACCTTGGACAAGTCACTGACTCTAAGCCCGGCGCTGCCATCTGTTAAAGGGGGATGAGGGTGTCTATCAACCAAAGTCACGGAGTGACTGAAAGAGGTCATGCGTCTCAAAGCACTTGCTTAGTGCCTGCCATCCATACAGTGCTTGATAAATACTATTCTAGGAGGGTTTATTCTAGTAGAGTTTGCTTCTACTTTCAGATTTTTCAGTGATCCTGTATTATTTTTGTATAACAAAAAATCCATTTTATTTTAAGCGCTATGGACAGAAAGAGGGAGAAAAAAGCTCTCGAGGCCCTCAGAGTGGGTGGATGACTCTCGTCTCCATGGTATCCATCCTTCTGTCCTCTGGGAGGGCTGTGTCCGTCGGCACCACCTTCCTACCCTCTCTGCTCTGTGGCTTCTCCGACCATGAGCTTTTCCTCCCTACCCCTTCCCAGTATCAGGACAGGGGTGGGGTACCTGTAGACAGCAGCCGTGCCATGATGCTGCTGGGGAAGCCAGCGACTTGGAGCCCTTCCTCCCCACGAACACTGGGATGACCTCTTTAGCAGAGGATAATCCTGCTCTGGGGCCCTTAGAGCTGGGAGAGGGGCTGCCCGAGAGGTCTTTGTTTTAGGATGGGCCCCAAATTACTGTCCCAAAGGACAGAAAGCAAACTCTCAAGGATGGCAACTGGCCCGGAGCCTCGGGGAACTGTGGGAGGTGCAGGGTGCCTCAGGACCGGGACAGAATCCTGGGTCCCAGCTCTCAGGACTGGCCCTGGCCGCAGGAGACGTGAGCAATGGACAAGGCCAGCTTGCTCCACTTACCTGCTGCCCTTGCTCCCTTCCCACCTGCCGCTTCTGCTCTTCATCAGCCTTATTCCCTATAAGGATCTTCTGGACACCTTCTGGTGCATACTGGGGACAGAGGACAGGCAGAACCGCCAGTGAGTGCTGCGTTTCCCCCCCTAGCCCCCACCATACAGGCTTCTGGCCTCCACACCAGCACCAAGCTCCAGAGCCCTAGGGACAGAGTAGGCAGACTGGGTACAGGCACGAGGCTGACCCCAGGGGGCCTGGAGGGCCATCACGGGGACAGCTTAGGGTGGGAGACACTCTGGCTACTCCCCGTACTTCCTGGGGTTAGATAGCTGGTATTTGAACTGGCAAGGACGTTGCACTTAAGTCCACCCCCTCATTCTACAGATGAAAAACTGGGGACTCCAAGAATTCATATGGCTTGCCCAAGGCTCCAGAGCCAGGACTAGAACCCCAGTCTCACGATTCCTCCTGCTCCTGAGATTTCAGGAAGGACAATGGTCCCAGGGTAGGTTCTGACCTAACTCATTTCCAAGGAAGAAGCAGCCATGGCGGCCTGGGTGGGCGCAGGGCACAGATGGCGTGGCAGCCTGGGCTTCTTCCCCATGTCTTACTCACCCAGAGGTCTTCATCCAGGGCTGGGAAAGGCAAGGTCTCCTGGGAGTGTTTGCTCACCAACCCCGAGAGCTTCGGCCCTTCCCATCGCCTTCCCCTCTGAGGCACCCTTCCCCCACCCCCAGCGGTGAGGCCGCATCTCCTACCTCATCCACATCACTGACCCACTTCATGATGTGCTGGTAAGAGCGCTCGCTGCTAATGTCGTAGACTAAAAATATTCCCTGAGAGAGAGAGGAGAGAGAGATGGGGGAGGTAGATGCACACAGAGTGCACAGGCATGGGTCCAGAGGCAGGTGTGGTACCTTAAGTGCTGGGTCCCACTCTCCCTTCTCCCTGCTTAGCATAATGAGGATCCCTCGGCACCCGGAAACTTCTCCTTCTCTCTCACACCCCCAAAGCTCTTGTGCCCTAGGCCTATCACAGAACTCTCTGAGGTAGGAAGGCACCAAATCTTCTGACTGGGGTCTTTGGCCCAGGGTGGAGGGTGGGGATGAGGCTGGGGGACTTGCCTGTGGTGTGTGCTCAGAGAGTAACTGAGGAGTGTGTGATGGCGACCCTCCCCAGCAGGCACTCCGAGGGCCCTATTCTGGGCGTCGGTGGCACAAATCTCTCAAACGCCCAGAGCTGGGAGTGTGGATGGCAGCATCCCACCTCCAGACCCTGAAAATGGTGGCTCACCTGGGCCCGTCGGTAGTACTGCTTTGTGATGGTCTGATATCTCTCCTGCCCCGCCGTGTCCCTGCCGTAGAAAGCCAGGCCATCAGAAGGGCAGGGACCATGGAGCCAGAGGGGAAGGGGTGAACAGGAGCTGGGAGACCCTGTGCCCTTGCAGGAAAGACTGGGGAGCTACAGGGTGAAAAATCAGGAGCTTTGATCCCCAAAGGGGTTTGAACATACCCGACTCTGCAGGAGAGAGGCCTGATGATCAGGTGCTGACAGGGCTTACAGGGGCCTTGTCAACTCAATCAGGGCCAGGAGCCCCAAACAAAACTGGGCCTTGGGCAACTCTCTTTAGAATTGGGCCACTGTGTTCAGACAGATTGGACTGCTCCACCTCTCGTCCCTGTGGGGCCTCTGGGGCCTCTCAAGGCAACGCCCATAGCATTCTCCAAACTGGAAGCAGCTCCAAAGGGGGGCGAAGGCCGCGCTTGCAGAAACCTCAGGCCAGAGAGCCACAGCGGCCCCCTGTGGCTCCTGGTGGGAAGTGCACCATGCCGTCCTGGGGATCTCTCCCCAGGGTCCATCCTCAGTGTGCGGTGTAACCCTCCCTCCCATGCACTGTGGCATGGCCCAGGGGCAAAGTTTCCATCCTAAAACAAACCCACACTCGTTAGTTTGCCAATTCCTTCTAATTCCTGCCTTTGGGTGACTTGTGGCCAATCCCATGAAGTTTCCTAAGAAAAAGAGATTAAGGCTCATAGAAGCAGGAGATGGGCTTTGAGACATCTGCTTCTCTCGGTAGAAGAGGTGGCCTGTTATCCCAGATGCAGCCTCGGGACTTTCACACATGGCAGTGGTGGCCGGGGGAGCAGCCCCATGTCTCTCCTCCTCCCCAACTCACCAGATCTGTATCCTCACTTTGATGCCATCTACCTCTATGGTCTTCATCTTAAAATCCACGCCTGGGGAAAGGAAGAGAGCAAGGAGGTTAGGAAGAGTACTGCTGGGACTGAATAGTAAAGGCCCAGGGCACTCGTACCGGAAGGGATTCCCTATGGCTCAATATGGCAGAAAGATGGCATGAGGCAAAGGCCTTCTTGAGCCAAAGACTGACCGTAAGGAAGTATCTGGGGCTTTGAATGGGGCTTCCCTTCCTCCTTGACCTGAGAGTTGCCGGCAGTAAAGGGCAGGGGTGGGGGGGGGGAGCGGGTACAGGAGGAGGGCAGAGTGAGTACGGGGGAACCCACTCCATCCACTGCCTCACTCAGCCCCCAAATGTGTCTCCCTCTCCTCAGTGTGAGGTCTTCTATTTACACTTCTAGAGGGAACTGCGAGTATTTATCCCCCCCTGGAACTCTAACCCCTAGGAATAGCAACCTACCTAGTTTGCCTGTTTTGTCTTTTTTTTTCTTTCTTTCTCTGCCTTATTAATAACCAGGAGGGGATGTGGTGCTGTCATGAAGGTGGGGAAGGCGCAGGGACCCTAGCAGAGGCCCACCAAGAAGGCCTGGTGGCTCTGCTGTTGACTAGCCCCCGCTTACTGGAGAAGGCACTGTACTCCTTTATTTAGAAGGAGCATGGGCTTTGAAGCCAGGCCTGACTCCAGCCACTTTGGTCATAGCTATGACTTCAGGCACCTTGCTTCTCTGAGCCTCCACTTCCTCATCCGCAAAATGGGGACATCACCAATCATTTCAGAGGGTGGATGAGAAGACCAGATGAGATACAGGGCCCAGGACCTGGGAGATACTCAGCTGACTGCAGTTACCACCATAACCTAGTACAGTCCTTGTCTGTCGTGGGTGCTTGTAAGTGACGACCAGCGACCGGAGGACCAGGCAGTGACGCAGCATGCTGCTGGGGGAGGGAGGGGAGGACAGACAGACTTCTCAGGCTCATGTGCCCAAGGGCTCAAGGAGCTCAGCTGCCACAAGACCCAGGAAGCATATGGCATTTGGCAAAGCGGCCCAAGGCAGAAACGTATTTGGGGAAACTTGCAGGACGAGTCAGCAGCTGCAGCACGCAGGCTTGAATCAGTGATGGCAGAGAGGAGGGGAGACATTTTCATCACCACGCCTCTTCCCAGCTCCAACTGTGCCTGGGCAGGGTGCCCGGTGAGGCAGGAGCTCTATCCAGTAGGTTAATTAAGCTTAAGTCTTAGTGTACTCTCCGGAGACAGGTCAGGAATGGGCAGCATTAACGCGTTTTCAGGTGGCGAACACGGTCAAGGCAGAGTTCCAGACAGAGACGTAGTCACCAGGCTGCACGGCCCAGCCCCAAAGCCCCCCCGCCCCAGGTACCAGAGTCCCCACCACCCCGCTGTCCCCCTCAGCATTAGTTCTTCACCAATGGGGGTGCTTCTCCCCTTCTCTGGCCTGTCCCCAGGCTTCCACAAATACAGACGGATCCAATTTAGGTTCTTCCCTCTCCCCGTCAGGACCAACCATCATTTAACCAGAGGGGAGAGAAAGATTCTGAGCAGGCAACCCAAACTGGACCAGGTTGGTCAGACAGGATTCATTTTCCGCCTGCACAAGCTGATTCATAGCTGTTGAGCTGTACTCTTCCAAATGGGCAATGTCTGGCCGCCATTCTTCCGAGTGTGCTGAGAAAGCGAGGGTGGGGGCAGGGGCGTGCTCACCCCCTCCTCAGACAGACAGTTGTCAAGAATTTGCTTCTCGCCCTCCCTGGCATAGAAGGGAATCAGGAAATTCTTGTTCTTTCATGGACAGTGAGAACCAGCAATTTGGTTCATCTTACAATCAACCTAGCTCATTATCATACTAGTCCAGCAGGCCTGGTCCAGGACAGTGCCTTACAAAGAGGGGTCACAAGGTGGCAGGGAGGGAGACAGAAGGTTCTACCTTCCCTTTATTCCATACACTTCTATGGGAACTTACTATGTGCCCTGCACAGGACTAGGTGCAGAATGGTGGAAAGGACATAGGATCCCTGACCTTACAGAGCTGAGTGGGAAGGAGACAAAGACCAGAGAGGTAAGATAACTAACCCAAGGTCAGCACAGCAGGTGGCAGAGATTTGAACACAGGCCTGTTTGGTGCCAGAGCCCGGGCTACCCCCAGCACTGCTTCTCAGGGCAATGAGAGCTGTGTATTAACGAGACACGGAGACTTATCTATGCTGATTTCTCTGTAGGTCCTGAGGCCCAGCCAGGGAAGAGCTCCCAGCACTAGGGGACTCCACCCGAGGATGTAAGCAGGTGTTAGAAGAGGCAGCTACCCTGGGAGTGAGCGCTGGGCTTGGATTCCTTCTCCTGCTTCCCCCACTTCTTAGCTGTGTGGCCAGGGACTGAGGCTGAGGGATTTGGGGGGCCCAAAGCACCCCCACACCCATCCTCTCACAACTTAGGTCTTCCTGACCACCCAGTAAAATCTGTGGAGCTTGGAGAAAATGCTTCCATTTTGGCTATTCATAGGCACTAAGCAAGAAACACAGTAAGTCTGGGCCTTTTGAGGGATTTTCTTTCTCCCACCCACATTTTTTTTTTAAAAGATTTTATTTATTTATTTGACAGAGAGAGAGAGAGAGAAAGAGCACAAGCAGTGGGGGCAGCAGAGGCAGAGGGAGAATCAGACTCCCCATGGAGCAGGGAGCCTGATGCAGGATCCCAGGACCCCAAGATTATGACCTGAGCCGAAGGCAGACGCTTAACCGACTGAGCCACCCAGGTGCCCCCACTTTTCTTTAATAATAAAAAAAAAGATGAACAGTCCAGTGATCTTCTAGTGGACTCTATTCTTTCTACCCTCCCTGGTCCCATAGCCTGGATCTCCCACTGTGTCCACCTACCAACCCACAGCCCACCATGCCCTTGCCCACCTGTGGCCCCTCCATCTGTGTGGCTGTTAGTCTTCTCCTGCTGTTGAGCACTGCAGGGCAGTCAAGATGCTGGCCTGGATGGTCACCCACAGGCTCCTGCTTTCTCACCTCAGTGGGGCCCTTGTAGCTGCTGGTACCCCATTTATAAGGGGGTGCCCATCCCCTTCCCCACAGCCACCATCCCCTCGCTGAAGGCTTCAGCCCTCGTGCCCCCCCTCCTCAGTGCCACTCACTCAACAGGACTCCTCCACTCTCCAGGGGTGAGCCGAATGCTGCCTGATGAAGCCGGTCCTGAGGCCCACCTCATTTCCTCAGAGTGAGCCTCTGTTCTCGTCACCTTCCTTGGGGAAGAGACCTCTATCCTTTCCAAGCCTCAGCTCCCAGCTCATCAGCCCCCTCTGGGTGCTCGTCCTAACGGTCTGGCCCCTTTCTGCTGAGGAGGAGAGATACTCTCCCCCCACCTCCCTCCCCTGTGTGTTCTCACTCCGGCTCCTCCAGGGTAGCCCTCCTCAAATGCCAAAGTGCATGCAGACCACTCGGGGACTGTGTTAAGATGCAGCTTCTAGACAGTGGTTCTCAAAGTGTGGTTCCCCCGACCTGCAGCATCAACATCAGCCGGGGCTTGTTAGAAATGCAAATTCTTGAGTCCCACCCCAGACAGATGGAATCAGAAACTCTGGGGGCGGGGCCCGGGAATCTGCATTTTAACAAGCTCTCCAGGTGATTCTAATGCATGCTGCAGTTTGAGATGTGGGCTGAAGCTTCCCACTGGAAGTGCCAGCTGAGGTGGCATGGCGCGCTCCCATTCTCCCGGCGTGCTTTGCAGGTGCTCAGCTTTAGAATCCCCTGGGCTGATTGTTTTTTAAATGCTGCTACCTTGACTGGCCTAGACCCATTGAATCAGAATCTGAGGGCAAGGGCCAGAGACCTCTATTTTTAACAGGGTGGCAGGGGATTTTTAGAAGAAAGTTTGAGCTATAATATAGTGAAAGAGCTATCCGTCAGCCTTGGAATCAGAAAGACCTGGGTCTGAATCCAGATTCTGGCACTTGCTGTGTGACTTTGGGCAACTTTCAACTTCTCTGAGCCTCAGTTTTCTTTCCTGTGGAATGAGAATATCACTGGCCTCCTCGGGGCTGTTGTGGGCTGTGGATTAGGCCATGGATGTGAAGCACCTGCGCACAGTAGGAGGCACTCGTCTCGTTCCTGCCTTCCCTCTGCTGAATAACTGCTTTCCAGCGAGCGGCCGGGCAAACCAACCCCGAGATCAACATCATCAAGGAGTGTGTCAGAAAAGCCACTTTCCAGGTCCACCCAGACTAGTTTGAGAAGCACTGTCTAGCCCATCGCGAGGCAGAACCACACCCAATCTATGATCCTCATAATTACACTTGCCGCGCACCCCTCAGCTAAGGAATCCAGAGGCCTCAGTCGTCGTGCCAGCCCTGTGAAGCAGGGAAGAGTGGTGACAACCACCGGAGGCACAGGGAGGCCAGGCAACTCCCTCCTGCTCCCACACGCAGTGGCTGAGCCAGAACCGGAGGAGGACTGGCCTCCTGACAGCCGCCCGGGTACCGCTCCCTCGACCAGCAGCTGCAGAACCTTACCGCCTTTCCTGTCGCGCCCTGGCATGCCCCATACCTGTTCTGCTCTGATGAGGCATCTAGAAGCGAGGCCCTGGGCACTCGGGGAGCAAGCCCACCATAGGCTAGTTTCAGGGGACCCCTGGCTCCCTGAGACAGGTCAGGATTGCACTCAGCCCGGATGCATCACCCCGCACAGAGCCACATCACTGTCCCCAGGCACAGGGAACACTGTGGTGTGAACAAACAGGCTCACCGCCTCCACACCGCTCCGGCAGACTTTCCTGAAGATGCGGGGAGCCCTGGGGGAGAAAGTCAGGAAGAGGGGGCCCTCTGCCAACCAAGTACCGAAAGCACAGTGAGCCGCTCACCATTTTTCTCAGCACCTCGGATGTGCCGGTCGTGGTGTCTCTTCCGGCTGGAACTGCCCAGCCCAAAGCTTCTGCTCAGGGAAGCAGGGCTGGGTACAGTGTGTGTTCTGTGGCGAAGCAGCTCCTAACTGGACCAGAGGTGGATATCTGACCACAGGAGGCCGGTCCATCACTGGGCTTGCTGGGGACCCCCAGGGGGACCTGGCCAACATGGGCAAGGGGATCTAGCTAAGCTGATCAAACCAGCTCCCTCCAGACGGTGCTGAGGGCATTGGTGAGCTGGTAACAAGAAGAACATGAGGCAGACGTGCAGAGAAGCAGAGATGCCGAAAGACAGAACACGCTGGCCAGAGTGGGGGCTGGGGACGCTGGATCCTGGCACAGACCCCACCGTCCAGCCCCTGGGTATCCTCAGAGCACACCTGCCTTCCCTAGTGAAGCCTGAAGGCGCCTTGGGATTGCCTGGAGACGCACAGCCTGTGTCTGCCCAGCTGCACCGAGGCCGGCGGGCAAGGGGGTTTCAACTTTGGGGCTGGGAGGAAACCTCCCCCCAATTCCCTGCTTGGTGCTGCCTCCTCGTTTTTGTCTTCTAGCCCCAACCAGGTGTAGAGTAGCTAAGGGCCAGAGAGTATATTTTGTAATTGACAATGTTTTTTGTTCCGAAAAGCTCTGCCTCCGATCCAGCAGAGCGCGGGGCCCAGAGAGCATGAGGAGGGCGGGCGCTCGGAGGAGGGCGGGCGGGCGCCCGCGGCCCGAGCGCAGGGCCGGGCGTCGGCAAGGAAAGCTCCTCAGCTCAGTGCCTCCTGCTAGGACTGTGGACGTGCTGCCCTCCTACGCTGGCGGCCTCCGGCTCTTCTGTGGCTCGGTCCGGACAGCCTCTGCCTCTCCAGCAGCCACCCCCGGAGACCGCGAGGCCACAAGCGGAGCGTGGAGCGTGGTGACGGGGCCGCTGTCAGAGAGCAGGAGGAGGGACAAGCTTGGCCTGTGGGTCCTGGGGGCTGGAGCAGGACAGAGGGACAGGACAGCGGGGACGGCTCACCGGGGCTGGTAACACCGCAGCTCACTTACGGCGCCCTCAGTCTGGCGGTGAGGGGCTGAGAAGCCTGGGAAGAAGGGAACGGGGCACATTCAGGGGGAAAGAACACCCCTTCCCATCACCATGGGCCTCCAGAGAGAGCCCTGGGAAGCATGGAGGACGAGCGGCGCGGGCAGTAAGAACACAAGCGTGTGGTCAGAGTTCGCTTCCGATCCCGCCTTTCCCACGCATGCCCGTGGGGTCTTCTTACCCTCTCTTTGCTGTTTCTTCACCTGTAAAATGGGAATGACAGTCCCAGTTGTGGGAGAAGGTGCAAAGCCCATGACACGGGGCCTGACACACAGAGTTTTATGAAATGTTAGCTGAAGAAGCTGTCAGCTCCCGAGGGGATGAGGAGATCAGGTAGCCTAGGGTCACAGTGCGGGGCAGACAGACAGAGCTCTGGGAAGGAGGAGGAGGGCAGGGAGGTGACACAAGGGGCCAGCGCTCAGCCACAGTGTTCCAACAAAAAGAGATAATGCCACCCACCATGGAGCCCAGATGTCCCCCTTCCTGCAAAGTTCGGGTGTGCCCATCGGCAGGCCAGCACCTAATGGGTCAACGTCAGGTGCCAGCTTGCCTGTCTGCCAAGTGCCACATGTTTCAAGTGGAAATAAGGTTCTTTCTGGGTGCCAAATGTTATCACTGTGATCAACCACAGCCCAAAGGACCAGCAGCGAGACTCGAGCCTTTTCATTAGCAATGAGACACCACAACAGGAACAACTTAATACACCTGAAACCCAAGGCAGACACCTGATCCCTGGAGCCGTGCTGGCTCCGGTTACCAAGCCCAAGGCCCAGGAAGGCCCCCCGCCCCTTGCTGGCAGGCAACCAGCATGTGCTGCACATGTGGGGCTCACGTGGGCTGTGGCAGGAGGTCACCTCCAAAGAGGTCACCCTGAGCAACCCCAAAACAAGCTTTGGGGAAAGGCAGACCCTGTGGGGAGGTGCCACCCCAAACAAGGCATCAGAGTGATCCCCATTTCAAAACCCACTTCTCTCGGCAGGAGAGAAAACCCGTAACACCAAGAGACCAATGACACCATCGTCCCCCTAACTGAGGGACAAATGAGGGGAAGAAGGGGGACAAGAACAATACAGAAGGTGAGCTAAGAGACAAATCTCATGAGAAGATTCAAGACAAAGGCTCCCGGCACACCAAAGTCCCTCCTACCACGTAGGTGCAGGGAGAGGGGAGAGCGTCGTTGCCCCAAACCTGCTACTTGCTGTGTTCCTCTTCCTTCTGTCTGGGGACACGGCCTCACTGTCTGCTGGGCTGCATGCTGCCACCTGATCTCCTCCTCTTACCCACTCGCAGACTGACTGTCCCTCACACTGGCCTCGCTCTGGGGAGAAGAGGCACCAGGTTCTCTCAGCAAATGCGTTAGTCAGCATTCGCACCCGCTCGCTCTGGGAGGGGTGGGAGGCAGAAGTAAAAGAGGCAGCCCTGGTGTTTGGCAGACAGAATCCTGATCCTCGAGCTCCAAGGCCGTGTTTTAACCTCCAGGACCCTGAGTCAGTGGCTCTGATTTGGATGCCACCCACAAGAAAGACTGCAGATTTCAGAATGATATTCTAACCCTCCTTTTTTTTTAAGATTCAAACAAAAGCATGCACACACACACTCTCTCTCTCTCAATGTGATCAGAGGTGATATGAGGACCAGGACAATTCTAGAGGTTACCACCTGCACATAAAATCTTGAAGGGCCAGTCTTTGGAAACCCAGGGCCCAGAAACCCAGGGGCTATTATCACGGAGAAGGATTTCCCAGTCGAACATGGAGTCCCATGAGGCTGGAATGAATGCTTGTCCCCACTGCCTGAGCCCTAGGTACTCCCCACTCCAGATCCCCTGGCAGTGGGGTGGTCCTGGAAGTCACTCCAGCAGCCGGGCTGAGCTGATGGGAATTGGCCCAGTGACTCCAAGGGACAGGCAATACTGACCTTAGTCTAAGCGCCGGCCCCCTCATCTCTGCATTCACCAAAGAGTACCCCGCTCATGCTTTCTGGCTGCCTGCTATGTCTGAGCTTCCCCGTAGGACACATATCTGAGCAGAAGAGCTAGACGCTACTGGAAACTGCTTGCGCCTTGCAGAATTCTCTGCCTCTTCTCAGTCCCAAACACAAGGGTAGCATAGTGAGTTTCTCGTTGTCTCTAAGTCCCAAGACACCAGGACTAGCTGCAGCTGCCCTCGGGAAGAGCAAAAGTCCTCGAGGAAAATGCATGCATGCATTCATTCATTCATTTATGCATTCATTCAAACACGCTGTTATTGAATGCCTACGAGGTGCCAGGAACTGAGCTAGGTACTAGAAGGCACAGCCGTGAAGAATACAGAAAGATCCTTGTCTTCAGAGAGCTTCCATTCTAGCAGGGAGGACAGATAATAAGCAAATTAATCAATACTTTCAGAGTGATGTTAAGGGGCAAATGCAGAATAATGGAATAAAGAGTGAGGAGAACCATGTGAAAGCTGCTTTAGATTGGCTGGTCAGCGAAGACCTTTTAAAGTAGGTGACATCTGAGTTGAGACCTGAGTGACAAGAAGGTGCCATCACAAAGATCTGAGAGACAAGGGCCCCAGGCAGGAAAAACAGCAAATATCCCTCAGGCAGGAACATACTTCAGTCAAAATTGAAGTTCCTCAGAAGAGAAAAGGAAGAGGGATCCACATTACTCTTTCCTTTGTTATAAAGGCTGGGGCAAGGGGGAGGCAGGGGGTGGGAAGAGAAGCACAGCAAGACCCTTCCCTTCTCTGGGATCTCAGAGGGACCCAGCCTCGTGTGTGTGCACACACATACACACACATACATATATACATACATATACATACATATACACACATACCTCTACACGTACACATACACACCTGCATATACACACACCTGCATATACACATACATATACACATACACCTACATATACATATACACATACACTTAAATATACACATATACCTACATATACATATACACATACATATACACATACACCTGCATATACACATACACCTACATATACACATACACCTACACATACACACACATATACACATACACACACATATACACATACACCTGCATATACACATACACTTACATAAACACATACACCTACATATACACATACACACACACACCTGCACACACACCTACACCTACACACACACCTGCACATACACACACACCTGCA
>NC_058411.1:34986186-34988911 GCF_002201575.2 Neomonachus schauinslandi | reverse complement strand
ACACTTATATATACACATACACCTACATATACACACACACCTACATATACACACACACCTACATATACACATACACTTACATATACACATACACTTACATATACACATACACATACACATAAATATACACATACACTTACATATACACATACACATACATATATACACATATACATACACATACACTTGTTTGGAGGATCTAACCTGAAGAATGTACCAGAAACTTCTCAAACTTGGGGCCAACTTGGGGACTCCTTGCCCCCCACTTTATGATAGGATCTCTATACTGAATGGCTCATATGTGTAAAGCACAACTGTTCCTGTGCACATAGTAGGTACACTGAGTAGGTACTCAGGGCACACCAGTTCCCTTCCCCTTCCCCTTCCCACTGCCACGTGCACAAACCTACATAGGGCCTCTGGGATACGTGCCATGCACTCCAGCTAACCCTGACCTGCTCCCCTCTGGCAGACCCCTGACCCGGGCCTTGCCTCCCCGAGCCTGCTACTGAGTGGTCAGTGGGCACCACTGAGGCAGCCAAGACCTGCCAAGCTACTGACCACCCACCCCTCCGCCCTCCTCCTGAGCCTCTTCCTAGGCAGGGCCACGTTGACAGGCAGCAGAGGTTCCCAGAGAAAAAGACTGGGGTCGGGAGCCTCAGGAGCAAGCGGCTTGTAGGGGGCAGGGCCTCCAGATGTGTCTGCCTTCACACAGAGCCAAAAAGCTAACTCTTAGCAAGGATCTAGTTGAACAAAAGCTGGTACGACCACGGCCCGTCCCTACCAGCTGGCCCAGCCAGGCAGAAGAGTAGAAGCCCCAAATTATGAGGTGTTCTCCACAGCACCTCCTCCCCCACCCTTTGCCCCCTGAGGAACCACCCCAATGTCACTCCTTCTGTGAAGCCTTCACCAACCAACCCAGGAGGAGTTTATCACCAAGCATCCTGACATTGCTTTTGCATACTGTTCTGCTTGTCTGGATGCCTGACTTCCCAACTGTCTGCACTACGAGCTCCCTGAGGGCAAAACAGCATCTTATTCATTTCACATTCCCATTGCCTGACAGAAGGCAGATATAATCATACATATTATTCAACAAAATGGAATAAAGGAAAGAAAAAATGGATGTGTGGGTGAGTGAGAGAATAAATGAGTGAATGAATGAAGTCAGTACCTCCCAGGAGAAAAGATCAGTGAGAAAAACTTTTGAGACTGATTGGGGAATGACCCACATTTTGAAGCCAACCGTCAGCCTCTTCAGATTATGGGGCCCCAGTCACGGAGTTCTCAGTAAGTATGTTCTCAAAATAGTGATATGGGAGGGCAACACTCAGATCTCACCCTCCAAGGTCCCCCAGACAGATCCCCAATCCTAGCCCCTGACGGTTCCCCAGGGGGTCATGTCAAGGAGGCAGACTTGGCCGACAGCAGAGGCACAAACGTCCCTCCGTCCAGAGTCATTGGTGCACGGGAGAGAGGTTCGCTTGGCAGCCTGTGGAAGGGTCTTCTGGGATGAGCAAGGGCATGCCCCAAGCCGGTCTGGAGAAACCGCAGAGGAGGTGGTTCAAGTTTGGGCCAACTGCACGCAAGATGTGAGCTCAGTGTTCTTGGGGCCTTTGCTTCCCCTGTTATAAAACCAGGCTGATGATGAATCCTCTCTTCCTCAGTGGGAGGGATGAAATGTCCAGGAAGCTTCGTGGCCCCCGACAAAGCACACTGCCCAGGCAGGAGAGCCAAGGAGAGATCACACGCCTGTGCAGAAAATTGGCAGTTTTACAAGGAAACGGGCACAAATATTAGATTACAGAAGAAGGCCCTCTGAGAAGAACTGGCAATCAGGGTAGAAGGGTAATGGCCAAATATCGACTTTCGTGCTATAAAGCTCATCACCAAGATGTCTGGGGAGCGGGGGAGGATGGGAGGAGAACAGGAGGAAATGGGAGGAGGGGGGAAGGGGCAGGAATCCGGGCCCTCCAAGCCGGGGGTGGTTGTGCGGAGCCGGGAAGGCGGCACAGGTGTGCAGAGCAGCTGAAATGAAAGCGTCCGAGGGTTTCAGAGCTGTTCTCAGGGATCACATCCTTGGGGCGTGGGGTGTGCGGAATGGGGGCCTGAGGCAGGGTGACACCAGACAGAGCCCCCTGTCCTATCCTCTCAGGCCACCTGTCTCCCCACCTCACTCTTCCGTCCCCGAGCCTCGCACTGCTGGGGCAAGGGTGGGAACCTGGCACAGAATCGAACATGAAACCCGCAGCCTACTCCTGTGACCCCCAGAGGGGAGCTGGTGCCCTGACTCCTGTTGGTTCACTGCTGGATCCCCGGCTCCTCACAGGTACCTAGCGCAGTGGGTGTTCAGTAAATAGTGCCCAAATCACCGAATGCATGAATGATTGGCCTCAAAACGCGTTACTGACAGTATATTAATCTCTACAACTTTCTTATGAGCTAGGAATAACAAATAATAAGAACAAGAATGGTCATAATAATAGAATCACAGCGGCTACCATTTCATTTGAGGGCTCGGCCAAGCGCTTTGCATCCATTAGCCTCTGTAATCTTCACAACGACCTTTAAGAAAGAGTCTGTTACCCTCTTCAGTTTACAGATGTGGAGACTAAGGAAAGAGCTGTTAATAAGCGTCTGAGGGTGGCAGAGACGGGTAGGGCCATGGGGGATCTTGTGCAAGTCTGCACTCTTTCCATTCTCCCCACGGCTTCTCCCCTTCCTG
>NC_058411.1:34981423-34986086 GCF_002201575.2 Neomonachus schauinslandi | reverse complement strand
GTGGCGGACAGGGGGCTTTTCGGTTTTGCAGCCCCCCACTCTCCCCCCCCCCCCCCCCCTCCCCCCCCCCGCCGGCCCCCCCCCCCCCCCCCCCCCCCCCCCCCCGCCAGCGGGGCGCCCAATGCCCAAGCAGGAGGATCCACGCCCCCGGGGCCTTCCCTGGCTCTGGCCCTGCCCCTCAGTCACCCGAGGCCCTAGCCCCAGGCAGCCCAAGCCAGCTCAGACAGAACTTTCCGGAGAAAGGGGATCTGGCAGCAGCAAAGCCAGCCCCAGGAAGCAGCCCTGAAGCCACAGCGGTGGTTCAACCGGTCAAACCAGAAAATCACCTGGCAGCCACCTTGGAACCCAGGTGGCCTTTAAAACAAGAAGGTCTGGAGGCCATGTGACACATGTACTCCGGGAAGAGCAAGGATGATGTTCCTTCAGCTTCATGAGTGGCTCACATGACATTCCTGGCCACCGTGCAGAAAGCGAACCAAAGGCCCCCTGCATGTAGATGTCCCTTAGGCTGGGACACAGTCTCCCTGCCAGGGCAGGCAGCCCAGGACACATGAGGCCCTTTCAGAAGTTGCCAGCTTGACTGGTTTCGAACGGCTCTCCACTTCCTGGAGGGAAAGGAGAATCGGGGCCGCTGTGGAGTTTGGTGTGGCGGCCACAGGAGGGGTGTATGGCAGAGAGAAGAACTGAGCTGCTACCCCAGCCCTTGACTGGTCTCCCTGCTGCGGGTCTTAACTCCCACTCCCAGCCAGGACCCTAAGTGCCACTGTCACCATGTCATTCCCCAGCCCAGGAACCTTCTATTCCACTGCGGAGGCCCAAGGCCCACCTCCTTAGCCAGGCCCTCAATGCCCTCTGCCCTCATTCATCCATTAATTCAACAACACGTATGAAGCTCGAGCCTGGCCCTATACCAGGACGATGAAAATGAAGAGGACTAAGATTTGGTTTTACCCTCACGCCCTTAAAGCAGCGTTTGGGAGACAAAGAGAGAGAAACAGAGGAACGTTCTCACTCTTCCCCTAAAAACTCCCTTCTGTTCTAGCCAGACTGCCCAGAATCCCAGGAACGCCCCCTGGATTCCCACCTCTGTCGTCTCTGCTCCTGTTATCCCATCTGCTCCTTCCCCTCCAGGAACGGAAAAGCAGCCCACACTGCTTCCCTTCCTTAGCTTCCCTTCCTTCTAGAGCCTTCCTTGCCACTTCTAGTCAGGCTGGCCTCCTCTAGCCCTTTGTCACAGCAACAGCACTCTCGGTCCCCTCCCCGGTCACTGGCTGCCTCCTGCACCCTGGCATCCTTATTTAGCTGCTGGTAATGCCCCCCAAGAGCTCCGTAACAGTAACAATGATCCTGATTGATCCCCCACATGTGAGGAGTGCTTCACCAAGTGCTTCCAGATCTTGTTGTGGCCTTAGCTCTTTTTGCTTGTGTGCAGGAAAAGGTGGCCTGAATAGGTCGCTAAAATGCCTGGCACAGTGCTTTGCAGTGAATCCTTAATTAGTTTAACAGGTGAGGAGTCAGCAAAAGCCATTAAGGCACGGGCTGCCCACCTACACACGACCCCCATCTGGGTCGGCACAGCCACGTGGGGAAGGCTGGCTTGTGGCACAGATCCAGCCCACGGCCACCTGTCTACCTGCGGACTAAAAACAAGAGGGGCAGTCAGTGCCTCAGCCGACCTGGGAGGTCTCCTCATTGTTCCTGGCAGGCCCTTCTCTGGAACGTCACGGGCTTTTAGAGCAAATGCCATCAATAGTAAGTCACAAAGGTGCCAGCCTAGGTCACATCAACATGATCCAAGAATCTGAACTCCGTCTTGGCAATAACTAGTGAAATGCCTCGTTTTCCCCATTTCACCAAAGTCGCTCCGGGAAAGGTGCCTAGATCAGTGTCCAGCATGGTAAAAGAATGTGTCTGAGACATGGAGCAGCTTGAGAGAGGTGACGACGTGTCTTATTCATCTTGCAATCTCCAGGTCTCAGCCCTGAGCCCAGCTACAGGACCTGTGCATTTTTTTCTGAATGGATAAATTAATGACTATGAATTGGTACTACCCATTTTCTTGGCTCCTTGATTAGCCTCCTGGCTGCCCTTCCGAACTCCGTGGGAAACTCTCTGGAACCCTGCAGGGAAAGCTTTCCTTGACCATCCAGCTCTGTCCCTACGTCGTAGTTCTTACTGAAAAACATGCCCAAGACCAGATAGAATCCCAAGTGCCTTAGGTAGTGTTGGACAGAACGCAGTCAAGAAGCCCAGTGGGCAGATTTAAAAAGGCTAGCGGGAAGAAAGACAGGTTTCTTTCTTTCCCATGAACCCAAACTCCTAAACAGTCCTCTGCGTCCTGGGAAAAGGTGGACCCAACCATCAGAAGCAGAGGAAGCCCCTGCTCAGGTTTTAGGTCAATACACCAAGGGCCTTGAGGGGATGGGCTGGGGAGTGTGCTATCGAGAGACCCCCACTCAGTTCGCTGACTCACTGCCTCTAAAGTCGTCGGCCCCAGGGGGACTCTGAGGACGACCCTGTGGACCTGTGAGGGGAAACTGCACATTTGTCTCTTTGGCAGGAAGGAGGTGTCCAAAAAGGGAGAAGACAAGGTGGGAGAGACAAAAGGAGAAGGGCTGGTGGTTAGCAATTTGAGGGCATGGGACTTAAGGAAAACACAAGCCTCAGAAGGGCCATCTTGGGATTTCAGAAACATCGCTTCCCTCATTTGTCTGTGGGAGAAGGGGACACATTTCCTAGGGGAGGCTAGCTCCCCTAACAACACTGAGCAGGAGCCCAAGACCCTCTGAAATGAGGTGGATGAATAAAGTGCTCCAGGGAAAAAACCTAGGTCACTCCTTGGCATTGAAATGTGGCCAGAACACCAGTGTGCAAACAACTGCTCATCAGGCAGAGTCTGGGGGCCACCAGCAGCCCACAGCCCTCTGTGATACCTCAGCAGTTCCTGGCGCCAAGCCCATCCATAAAATAGCCACTGAAAGTTCCCTTAAGTGCTAATCTGCTGCCCTTTGTCCCCAAGCCAGCAACCTGTCCCCATATCCCATCTGGTTCCTCAGCCCCTCCCCTGCTCACTCCCAGGCCTTTCCCCAATGCCTCCTCTTCCCTGAGCCTTCCCTAGAGGCATGCAGTCCTCCTTTGGCTGCCAGTACCCTGCCCATCCCTCCCAGATAGATAGCTCTCATCCACGCAGTGGCCCCTCCTGAGCTCCAGAACTCCTAGTAGCCTGTATGGATGGATGTATCTGTTCTCTCACCTTAAGTTCCTTGAAGATAGTGAAGCAAAGAGAGAATGAGACCCTGGGAGCTCAAAGACAATGACAACAATAATAACTAGCATTTATCCAGCTTCACACGTGTCCAACTTTGTGTTAAGTGCTTTTACAAACATAATCTCATTTAATCCTTACAGCACCTCAGGAGGTAAGTACTGTTATTATTCCCATTCTACAGATGAGAAATGCAAGCTCCAAAGCTTAAGTGGTATTCAAGGTCACACTGTCCCAAAGTGAGGTCTCCAGGTCTATGTGACAACACAGACTGCCTCTTAACCACGGGTCTCTGTCCCTCCTGGCTCTACCTGCTCCCTCTTCTCTCTTGGCAGGGAAGGTGTGTTGGGAGGGAGGCTTCCACCCTCGAGTGGGAGCTGAGTGCTGGGGGCGGTGCGGTGGGGGAACCTGGGCCGGGCTGAGGCTCCTCCAGGGCAACAGTGGGGGAAGCTGTTAGATGTGGTGGGATTCCCTCAGCTCAGACCTCCCAGAGGCGGAGGCCCCTCAGGGCCCAAGGGGGAGAACCCCTCCTCAGAGGGGGGCCACCCACGCCCTCCCAGAACAAGAGATGGCATCACAGTCCAGTCTGGGAAGCCACGAGATCTTGTCCCTCTAAAGCACAGGCTCCAGCATTGCCAGATCAAAGCGATGTACTGGAAGGTGGGTCCTATCAGCCACCTGACCCGAGGTGTGGACAGTAGTCCTGAAATTCCCCATCCTCCTCAGCCTCCTTCCAAACAAACCTTTTGCCAACTGTTTTTCTGGAGGTGGCTAGTAAGTGCCCCTTTCCCACGCAAACACGCTCACCGAGTCTCTGCCCTCCTCCAGGTGTCCCACCTTGTGGCTTACCTTCACAACTGTGCTCTGGAAACTCAATCCCTTTGGCCCCTCCCTTCCTCCTGTCTTCCCCCTCCTGGCTCCACATTGGGTCACCCCTGAACTGAGGGCACCCAGTGCCTCAGTGACGCGGCTCCCCACCCTGAACCCCTCTTCCGGAGCACAGGCTTTACTTCCCCTCCCCCTCTCCACCTGGGGGTGTGGGGAAGTCATTTCGGTGGCTAGGATTCTCGCTGCCCAGCTCGGGGTACCCAGGCCTAGACTCGCCCGGGTGGTCTCGGCTCCGATGCGCATGCTCCCCAGTGCGAGGCCGGAGAACCTATCCCTAATCACGGACCACAGCAGGGACGCCCCCACCTCCAGGACCCGCTTCTCAAGTCCCCAGGCGGCGGCCCCTCACCGGGATTTCTCCCCTGGTCCTGGCCTCCCGCGCCAACGCCTCCAGCCGGGGAGGCAGGCAGTTCTCCCGGGCTGGGGCAGGGGCCGGGGGCGGGGGGGCGCGGGCCAGCTGTGGCGGTGGGGAGGGTTGGGCGCCCCTCCGGCCACCGCCCCTTACCGATG
>NC_058411.1:34890904-34981023 GCF_002201575.2 Neomonachus schauinslandi | reverse complement strand
GCCCCGGACGCGCAACCCGGGTCCGGGGCTGGAACCCGGGCCCCTCTCAACCTCCGTGTGCCGGACCCGCGAGCCCGGGGAAACGGTGCGGACGTTCTGAATGCGGGAGTTGAGGTGAGCTCCCACCCGGCCCACCTCTACCAAACTCGGCTTTCGGGTCTCATCACTTCTCCCCAGATCCCATCCGGATGCTGGCCCTGCTAACCCCGCTCCGGCACCCCGCCCCTGCGCGAGCCGGGTCGGGCCTCCCAGAGTTGGTCCTCACTTGGGCTCACCCCAGGTCGGAAGGCCTTGATCAGGGTCTGCTTTCAAACACCCATCTATTCTTGAAGTCGCTGTCTCCAGGAACACTCGAGAGTGTTGCTAGAATTCTCTCTCTCTGCCGTCTGGCTTGCCTATAAACCTGTGTGACTGTGTCTGCCCTCCTCCAACCCCTCATCCCAATTTTAATTTAAACGGGTAAAATTTCTGCTGATCTCCTCCACTAGGGTGAGAGCACAGATGATCATAAAAACATATCCGAATGCACCATCCTTCAGACAGGCAAAAGTATCTGTTTTGGGTCTGGGCGGCTTAGATGCCAGGATGTTCAGGATGCCAGTACATTATTTCAGACCACTAAGTATTTCTGCTGGTGTACACCCATGACACCAAAGAACGCATGGGCCTCTTTCAAGACGTAATTTACTACCATTGAATGTGTTAGCACCAGAGAGAGGCAAATGCGTGTTTTCTGGAGTCTAGAAAATTGTGTATTCCTAAAAACAGTATTAGGGGTGAACAAGCCCAGCTCATTAGATCTTTAAAAAGTGGTCAAAAGTGTGTATCTGAGTATTGGATAGAGAATATATTTTTCAGTAGTAGGTTAAGGAAAGCAGTAAGTCCATCTTCTTCACTTGAAGAGTTGTATTTTAGGCAATGTGTCTAAATTTATAATGAAGAGGAAAAACTCCGGAACCGGATAGCTACTTTGATGATATGAAAAGTTGAGAAAATGGACCCTGTGAATTCCATTAACATTTTTCAGATTTCCAGGCGTATTTTTCTTCACTGGATTCACACTGGGTTTCAGGTGCGTGGTGGGGTCTCTGGAGTTGGGCACACTGGGTTCTAACCACAGCTCCTCCACTCACTGGCTGTGCAACCTTGAGCATGTTACTGTATGCCTCCATGCCTCAGTTTCCTCATCTGTAAAATAGGGATATCTTCACAGGATTGTTGGAAAGATGATATAATGTGTGGAGAGGACTTAGCACAGCACTTGACAGTACTCAATAAGTGCTGAGGGACAGAAACCACGTAATGTTTTCCCTATGCATACATGGATGGTAAGTGTATCCCACAGATGGTCAGGGATGTTTTCCAGGAACTCGAGCCATCCTGCTGTGATTCTTATCCACACTACCACATACAGTGTGGAGTGCAGGTTCAACTCAGCCTGACCCCCTTTGGGCACTGCAGCTGCCTTCCCATTGATTGGCATCTTAGTGATAAATATTCTCTGCAGGCCTGCTTAGTGGGACCATGAGTGGCTCTCTGTTTGCCTCTGTCCAAGAAATAGGAAAGAAGATGCAACCCGAGGTAAGTGCCTAGTCCAAGAAGAAACTTCACTTTGAAGGAAATGGCTTTCCCTAGGCAAGACAGGAAAAGAAGTGAGGTTTCCTAAATGAGTCTGGGGAAATAAATACTCATACTCATAAAAAAATTAAGGATATCTCATTATACTTTATTCAGTAGCTTACATTGTTTTAAAAACAGAAAAGCAAAAGGGGATCATCTAGAAGTCCAAGCTAGACATCTAGATTGTCCATTCACATCCTGACTCAGCTGCTTTCAGAAATATGTCTGTGTGTGTGTGTGTGTGTTTCACACACTATGAGATGGAAGAGCTATGATTTGGGGACAGTGTTAGCAAAAGAACTATATAAACTAGTGAAGACAACACAGTTTGCTTTAACCAGGGACTTTATAAATGAAATACCTAATTCCACCTCCTTACATCAGCACTCAGTGGGACATTCTGGCATCCTCCCCAGTTGAGGTCAACTTGGACTGGGACAGGTTTCAGTAGAGCTGGGAGACGTCTAAGAATGGTTGCTGGATGTCTCTCCCACAAGAAGCCTCCAAGAATCAGTTTCTCAATTATGTTATGCTCATTCTTTTACCAGGGAGACAAGGCCTGCCCCTGCTTCCTGCGACCCCCCCCTCCCCCGCCCCGGCCCAAACACAGAGCATGCTCCCTGTTTAAGCAGCCAGCAGGAGCACCATTGTGGGATCTGCCATCGCCAAAGCTGAATAATGGAAGAGATGCGCTGATAGACAGCCCACTGCTGAGACCAACATACCTGGACCATGGGGCTCTTCATTAGCAAAACTCTATGTGTCTTCCAGACTCACACCTGTGTTTCCAACCTTGACTGACGTAAGTGATATGCTCACCTTGTAGAAGGAGTTCCACCTTATTTCAGGACTAGAAGAAACAGGACAGAACCCCCCCTCCCCATCATCTCAGTATTATCCTCCATTCATATCCTCTTTCTTTTTTTTTAGATTTTATTTTTAAGTAATCTCTATACCCAACATGGGGCTTGAACTTAACCACCCCGAGTTCAAGAGTTGCATGCTCTACCTACTGAACCAGGCAGGTGCCCCCATCCTTTTTCCTTTCTCTCTAATAAATAGAGAAAGGGGGGAAGACTGAAATGACAAGGGAAGAGGGGGGGAAGGCAAGTTCTCAGAGACACATGCATTTTGGGGTTGGGGACCAAAGGAAACAATCCTGATGGTAAGTCAAGCTAACACAAAAGGACCCACAGTACCACTTCAGGTTGTCCTTGGTATCCTGGCCACCGCCTTCAGGACTGGATTAGCTTGGGCTGCCATCACAAAGTACCACATAATGGGTGGCTTAAACAAAAGAAGTTTATTTTCTCACTGTTCTCAAGGCTAGAAGTCCAAGGTCAAGGTGTTGGCAGGGTTGGTTTCGTCTGAAGCCTCTCTCCTTCCACCTAGCCATCTTCCTATTCACATTCTATGCCTTTCTGTGTCCTACTCCTCTTCTTGCAAAGACATCAGTCACATTGGATTAGGGCCCAAACATATGACCTCATTTTACCTTAATTACTTCTTTAAAGCTCCTATCTCCCCAAATAGTCACGTTCTGAGGCTTTAGAGGTTAGGACTTCAACGTATGAATTGGGGAGTGGGGTTTATCATGGCTTTACCCATGATAAAGAACAAATCCAGGAGCCTCATCAGATATTTCCTATGCACAGATAGTTTTTAGGAATGATTTCATTATCTTGGAATAGGAAGTAAAAGTTAAACCTTTCCTGTGGCTTCCTAATAGGTGGTCTAGACTGTCGATGGGAGGATTTCATGATGGGACAACCTCAGAAGACTCTTCCCTTTGTGTGACTAGAGTTGAGAAGACATAACTAGTAACCACCAACCAGGCAATGTATGTCATATCAGACTTTTACTGTCAAAGTTATGTTTGGGGGGGTGGGGTGGGGACCCCATACTTAGGAATCTATGTAGGAATAAAATCATTCATTATATGTATTAGTTAAGGCAATGTTAGATACTGTAACAGATAAACCCTTCAATCTCAGGCACTCACATATAAAGACTTCCCTCTCATGTGAAGTGTGTTGGGCAGCAAGGAGGTGGGAATGGGGGTGGCTCTGTGCTACAAAGTCATTTAGGCACCCAGGGTGGCAGAGGCTTTGCTGTCTTCAATAAGGACTTCCACTGTGGGACTCAATTTAAAAGCAAGACATGCTCTTTATAGGATCTGCTTTTCAGGAAGGATCAAGGAAAGTGCCCACCAAGCAAGGATTGGGAAATACTACCCTCCAGTCCCTCACACTTCAAGGTTACAGGCTTTCTTCTTCTAACTATACCCCTAAGACCCCCCTCTAAGACTGCCTTGTACACAGCTGGGGGGGGGCGGGGGGGGCGTGATACTCTATAGGGAAGATGAAACTTTGGGACACTCAACAGGGGAGGGGAGAGTTGACCCTGTTGTCTTAAGTTAGCAAACTTCGGGGCGCCTGGGTGGCTCAGTCATTAAGCATCTGCCTTCAGCTCAGGTCATGATCTCAGGGTCCTGGGATCAAGCCCCATGTCGGGCTCCCTGCTCAGCGGGAAGCCTGCTTCTCTCTCTCCCTCTGCTACTCCCCCTGCTTGTGTGCGCTCTCTCTCTCTTTCTCTGTCAAATAAATAAATAAAATCTTTTAAAAAGTAAGTTAGCAAACTTCAAAAAGGCTATTTGAAGTAGTAATAATACACATTTGAAAGAGATCACAATATTTGCCCAGAAAATAATTTGGAATCTCTAAAGGGATTATGGCCATTTGTCCAGTGGAAGAAAACACTGAAGATCTCTTTGTTACTTGAGATCTTGAACTTTTAGAACGCAGGGCATGAAGTTCTTTTGAATGTGGAGGGCTGCCCTGGGCACTGACATCCTGCTGGGGGAAAGGGGAAGAGAGGAAATAGAGGATCAAGTAGGTTTTGAAGGGCCAGGCCTGGATTTGGTAGATATCACTTTTGCCCGTGGTCCACTGGTCAGAGCTCAGTCACCAGGCCCTGCCTAAATGCAAGGGCGCTGCTGGGCAACCAGCGCCCAGCTGCAACTCCCTGCTCTGGAAGGGGAACAGAACTCTGGTGGACAGCCAGCATTTCTGCTGTGTAGAAAGATTCCTGGCAGCTCTCAACCCTGTGTATGAGCATCACGTGTGGTGCTTTAAAAAACGCAGGTGCCGGGTCTCTGGCCCCAGGGATTCTGACTCGGTGGGCCTGGGCTGGTGACTGGAAGAATCTGTATTTTCTTTTTTTTTTTTTAAAGATTTTATTTATTTATTTGTCAGAGAGAGAGACAGAACACAAGCAGGGGGAGAGGCGGGAAGAGGGAGAAGCAGGCTCCCCGCTGAGCAAAGAGCCCGATGCGGGACTCGATCCCAGGACCCCGGGATCATGACCTGAGCCGAAGGCAGCCGCTTAACCGACTGAGCCACCCAGGCGTCCCGAGAATCTGTATTTTCAAAGGCACAGCCTGGGTTGAGAGTCACTGGGATGCTCTGGAGTGTGTACCCCTGACATTGTCTCTCAACAGTTTTTAAAATCATTTCTCAGCCTTCTCATTGGGAACAGTGCTCTTTAATTGGCTTCTATTTTGTATCTGCTTGTAAAATAGTTCTTGCCATGATCAAAGGGGACTAAGAGTCAATACTTTGGACAGGTTTTCAGTAATGGAGTATCTGTAATGAATACTATATAATTTGATAAATTTTGTATCAATATATGACACAATAAAATAATGCAGGTATGTGTGATTGATGATTTATTGATTTCTGAGAAGTGCAGTTGTTCCCTGTGCCATAAAATCATGTATTCAGAAAACTATTCTTTGAATGATTTGAAACTTTTTATATTTCCTTTTGTGTGCTACAGGAAATAAGAATAAAAAATAAAATTTCACAGTTTCCAAATTCTAATATAGTCATTTAAAAATTATTACCAGAGAATATTTATTCTGTTGAAAGTATTACTAAATGGGCGCCTGGGTGGTGTTGTCAGTTGACCATCTGACTCTCGGTTTCGGCTCAGGTCATGATCTCAGGGTCGTGGGAATTAGCCCTATGTCTGCTTGAGATTCTCTCTCTCCCGCTCTCTTTGCCCCTCCCCCCAGTCCCTTGCTCTCTCCCTCTGTGAAATAAATAAATAAATCTTTTTAAAAAAGGAAAGTATTGCTAAGCACAAATATTACATATTAAGGTGCTATTCTCATTAAATAGAATAAAATTAATTACTCCTTTCCTATTCTCCCACTGCATTTTGTATATATGTTTTATTTTGTTTATATGTGTTTAAATATTTTATTTTATATTTACTTAAATACATTTATTTATTTTGTATGTATACAGTGTCTGTTTTAATTAGCTAGCGAGCTCCTGACGGGTAAGGCCAGTATTATGTTCATTGTCTTCATCTTCTACAGTGTGTTCTAGAAATGAGTACTCAAAACGTGTATTACAATGACTGCAAATCACTCACATCATTTAACCTACTCAATGCCTGTTATGTGCCAAAGAATAAGCAACGACCAGTACAAAAATCTCTGCCCTGAGAGCTTACATTTTTGTAAATAAAATAAATACATTAAAGGTAAGGTCTGTTAGCTGGTGATAAGTGCAATGGAGAAAAGTAAAGACAGCGTGTTGGTGCAAGATGGTGGCATTTCAGCTTTGTATGGGGAGCTCAGGAAAGGCCTGAAGGCAAAGGAATTTGAGTTAAGCTAAAGACTTGAGTCAGACTTCAAGAAGTGGGTGGACAAATCTTGTCTGTACCTGAGGGCAGAGCATCGCAGGGAGGGGGTAGCGAGCATAAGCACTCTGAGGTCAGCATGAAGCCAGTGCGGGGGGGACAGTGTGAGCAAGCGGGAGAGTACAAGGAGGAAAGGCCATGTTGTTGGGGCCTTCTAGGCCATGGTTAAGGACCTTGATTTTGACTTTGAGTGAGATGAGAAGAAGGCTTTGAGCAAAAGGGTAACTTTGCTCATACTGAAAAGGTTCATTCTGGCTTTTGAGCTTGTATTTGGCTGCAGAGAGGCAAGAGCAGAAACACGGAAAACAGGGAGTTAAGAGATGAGTGTAAGAATCCAAGCAACATGGTGGTGGCTTGGACCAGGACACTAGCGGTGGAATCAATAAGCAGTGGTCCGATTCTGGATATGTCTTCAACAAGATTTATGGGGAGTGAGAGAAAGAGAGGCATCAGGGATGGACTCCAAGTGGAGGGATGGAGTTAGCACAACTGAGATGGGGAAGACTGAGTGCAGAGGCTTGGAAGGGAAGGCTGGCAGCTCTGGTGTGGAGCTGCCTGTTAGACATGTAAGTGGAAATGCAAACAGGATATTAGATATGAACTCAGAGTTCAGGAGATCCAGGCTGGAGATATAAATGAAGGAGTTTTCAACCCAACAGTAGTATTTAAAACATCAGGACTAACTGAGCTCACAGGTGATGAGTGTAGACAGAGCCCTGGGGTTCTCCAAAGTTAAGGTGTCAGGAAGATGAAGAAGTAGCAAAGGCTAGTGCTGGACACTACAAGAAAATATTTCTAGAGAAGGGAACTGCTAATAACAAATATTGCTAGGAAGTCAAGCAGGAAGACAGATGAGGACTGAGAACTGGCCCTTGGACTTAGCAACATGGAGTTTAACAGGGACTTGACAAGAGCTGATGGGGAAGCCAGATGGGAATGGGTTCAAGAGATATTTGGAGGAGAGGAATTGGAGACACTGGGAGGAAATGAGTGATGGGAAAGTGCTGAAGGAGGGTGGAATCAAGAGGGTTAAAAATGTCTTTTTTCCCCCAAGAATGGAGAAGTAGCCTGTTTGAGGGTGATGGGCATAACCAAGTACAGGGATAATGTACTTGACATTTTAAGAGAGACAAGGGAGAATTGCTGGGGTAACATCCACGGGTAGTGCATGAGGGGAGGGGGTGGGGCTGGCTCTCAGTAAGAGCTGGGCAGTAATTCTGTCCAGAGAAAGAGGAGGGACAGGGAGGACAGAATAGGAGGCCACAGATGTTGGTAGACGAGTAAATGTGGGGAGGAAATTAATTATCTAGCAGGATAATGGATGAGTTCTTTCCATTTTCTAATCTTTACAAGATGTGTATTATTACATACTTTCAGAAGATATTAAAAGAAACAATTCATGCCGACATATGGGCTTCTGTGAGTAATGCAGTGAGAGCAGTTTTAAAGCCTACTCTGTAAGCTTACTCTAGGGTCAGGAGCGACCTCTAGTGGTTCATTTAGGTCATTAGTTTTTTTTCTTGTTTTCTTGCTCTTCAATGTACAAAATAGTACTATCCACATTTTATATTATTTTTAAAGAAACAATTACGACTCACAGCTCAATTTAGAAAAATACCAGGCATTTGAGTAAATTAAATCCAAACCATCTGCAGTCCAAGCTGGAGTTGCTATTATCATTATTTTCTCCTGTAAGTATATCATTCTTTGCCATACTGCCAATATTTATGTTCATTCTGCTTCTTGAACCAGTGGTTTTATCAAACCCAGAGGAATTATCCAAGACTAAGCAATCCTCTCAATGCTACACAGAGTACAAACTCCTCATATTTTTCATTCCTTGTTTCCCTTGACCTTTGGTTGTCATTGGGTTTCCTCCACCTGGGATGTCCCCTCACCCTGCATTAATTAACTCATTTCCTTACATCAGTCCTTCCTGATCTTCCATACCATAAATTTCCCTGTTATATAATCTCACAATGGCCTATGGGTCTGCCATTTCCCCCAACTGTAATGAAATAGTCAATTTTGTAATGATTGTTTAATGTCTTGTTTCTTCTGGTAAATCATGAGCCCTCTAAGGGTTGAGACTGTGTCTGGCTTTTTCACCAATGTCTCTTCAGCACTTAGCTCAGTGCTCAGCACATAATGGGGACTCAGTAAATACCTATTGAATGAATAGACGATATCCTGCAGGAGACTCTTGCCATGCCCCTTTCAGATCCCAATGCAGAAGAGACTGCATTTCAGAAATGGATTTCTATTTCTTGAATACAATTTGCAATTGCTTTAGGTACACCTGTAACAGATATAACAACTTGTTAGAAAACTGTTCCAGCTACTCTTTCAGTAGCTCAACTTAAATTTCTAGCCAGCAAAGCAACTCTTTACAAAGAATCCTTAGATGTGACTCAGACCTTATCAGACCTTTTTTTTTTTTCTAAAACAGAACCAAGGGAAAGACAATAAGATGCAAATAGAGAGGGAAGTACAGTGCAGTCATATCCATGACCCTAACCCACACAGTGTCACTTATTCTCATATTTAGAAACATTCAGCCACCTACAGAACTTAACTCAGCAACAGGACCACTAAAATGGACATGGTGATAGTGTTTACCTGCCTTTAGGGCATCACAGCCTCATCTTTAGAATCTGAGAGCTTCTATTTAACACCAGAGATGGGTAAGAGGAGAATGGTTGGTTGTGAAATACCACAACACAGTTCCTTGGGTTCAAGACATGTGATGTGGAATTGAGTGGGAACAGAGTAAAATACTCTGAGCAGGAAGTTGTCCGAGTCTCTCTGGAAAGCCTGTTATTATGGTATCTTCTGTCCCTCTGCCCCAATTCTTGGTATTACAATTTTGATGTAGTCCTTTCAGGACCCTGGAAGAGATTCTCTTCTATTCCTTGTCCAAAGACAGGATTTTCCTAAAATCACAACTTTAACATTTTTATGTAGGCATATGTGATGATTAACCCTACTCAATGAGAAGTTTATTTATTCTGAACACCTTCAGATTAAATCATCAGAATTAATACACATACATACGTGTATCTGTAGCAATGTTCTCTCAAACTTGTTCCTTCTTCTTGTGGAGCTCTTCCCCACATCGTTCGTGTGGATGGCTCCCTGTCATCCTTTGGGTCTCGGAGAGACCTCCCAGAGGCTTGGCCTGACCACCCAATCTAATGAGTCCCCTCCTCCTTTCCTCTCTCTCGTAGACCCTGTTATTTTCTTTCATACCATTTATCTCAAGTCTTCATATATTTATTGTGTTCATTCATTAATTCTGTCTATTCCACTGGACCGTAAGGTTCCCAAGGGCAGGGACCTTGTCTGTTTTGTTCACTTTTGTATTTCTAGAGCCTAGCACAGCATGTGACGTATAGTAGGGGCTCCCTAAACGACTGCTGAATAAACGACTATTTCCTTTGTCGTTGCCCTTATACTTCTTCCTTCTGCTTCACTTCAGTTCCTGCTCCTGCATGCTAACTCCCTAGGGGACAGGAGACGGCTACAATGCCCCTTCCCTCCATCAGGGAGTACCGAGAAGGCAATTCCCTTGTTGAGAAGCCGAAGGCTTCTCCTGGGCGGCGGTCACGCAGCACGCAAATGTGCACAGTAATTCTATTAGCGATAGCGTGTCCGAGTCAGGAGAGCTGTCAAAAATGTTTTTACAGTTCCACTCACGGTTCTTGGGGACCCGAAACTGCGAACTACTGCCATTACAATTAGGTGACAACTAGCACAACGTTGAAGTGTGCGTGCGTGCGTTAATTTGCATAACGGACCGAGGGGTCCTACACCATGTCTCTGAAATGAAATCCAGATGGATAGACACATCCATCCTTCCTTCCTTCCTTCCTTGCGCGCCAGGAAGCCGAGCCTCCTGCAGCAGCTCCTCTGCCCAATGGGGGGCGGCAGCATCCTAGTAACTCGCTCCCTGACGATGTGTAGGTGGGTGGAGAGAGATTCGCGTTCAAAGTCTTTTTGACTCTATCCGCTCTCCGTAGCTTCTTAGCCCGCTTGAGTTTCAATGCGCGTTGTTGTTTGACGAAGGGCGTCCTATACACCGCCTGCTGCTCTCCTGATCATGGCTTCTCCGAGTTCCTTCACCTACTATTGCCCTCCATCTTCCTCCCCTGTCTGGTCAGAGCCGCTGTACAGTCTGAGGCCCGAGCACGCGCGGGAGCGGTTACAGGACGACTCGGTGGAAACAGTCACGTCCATAGAACAGGTGAGGTGGCCGGACTGAGCGAGGCGCCCACGCGGGGGCTTCTGGGAGCGGGAGTTCCGTCCGCAGGGCCGTAGGCGTGCGGAACTCACCGGGGAACTACTACTCCCACAGTGCACCGCGGCGCCTTCCCTCTGGGAAGCTCTGGGCGCCCAGGCTTGGTTGTGTTGGGGAATGGAGCGTTTGTGGGGCCAGGTTGGGGAGAGGTCGTTGTCAGGGCTGGGTTTGGAGGGAAGGACAGTACCCGGGTCCTGTCTGCCTAAGGAAGCGGAGAGAATTGTGTTCTGTGCCTGGAGGACTGAAGCAGCCTGGGCGGTTCAGACAGCCGGTTTCATTCTGCCGGGACATCGGGAGGTTTTCAGATGGATAGTGCACTTTCCTCACCCTGCTCGTAGTTTGGGACATAGAGGGGAAGAGAAGCGGCCAGACTGCGTTCATGCCATTCCAGGATCTGTTTAATTTCTGACCTACAGTGCTAGGTGTAGGGCTGCCTCGTGGGTGGGCATTTTAGTAGTCATTCAATCATTTGAGCACCAGCAAAGTATTGGACGCAATGTTAAACGCTGGAAATACAAAGAAATAAGCCAGTTTCTGACTAAGAGCATGGAGGTGAGGAAAGCAATACTGTCTGGAAAGCGCTATAATAAAATTACACATTTTTAGACGACTTATCCTTCATTCACTGAGGCCTCGAACCTATCACTTTGAAAAGTGCTTGAGGAATGAGTAGTGAACTCTAGTTTTGTTTTTCTTTTCATTCTCCATTTGGAATTGTTCCCAGGTTATTGTGGAAATGTTTGCCCATCCGTCACTAGAAGTGGTTGAGATGATTCTTTTTAGTACTAACAAATAAGCATCAGGCTTTAGTACTAACAAATAAAATAAGATCTCTTAGTAAGATCAGTTCCCAGGCTTAACATTGGAGGGACTTAACTTTGACTTTCATACCTGAACTTGGAAGCCTGCATTTAGGCAAAATTAGTAGTGATAGTTATCATATTTTATATTTATGACTATGAATATAATTATAAATTTATAACAAAAAACAAGGACTTGAATACACAGTTATACACAAAGTAGCAGAAAGAATATTATAACTGGAGATTTATGCTACATGGGTTTTAGCCCTTACCTTTTGAATCTAGCTCCCCAGCTTAGTTAGCCCACCACTGTGTCTTTCTACAGAAGTCTTTTGCAAAAGATTGCAAAGAAATCCCCCATCAATGAAAAACCTGCAGGATCTTTGTAGTATTCCTAAGTGACGAACTGTAGAGTTTATTCAGGTGAAGCCTTTTCCTTTTTATGTGACATAAGACTACTGGGTCACTTTTTATGTAATTAACTGACCCAGCAGATAAGGATATGGACAGAATACTAGTGGAGAAAAGGGGATCAGAAGCTGGTCTGTTAATTTAGAGACCAGGACAGAGACTTCCATGGTTAAAGGGGCAAGTCAAAAACAGGAACATTATCAGGAGTTTTGCTGATCTGCTCTCTTTTTCCTGTACTACTTTATTTTTTCAGTCGAATGCGCCTGCTTAGTTCCTGCCAGGAAATACTAGCACTTATATTTTAAATGTCTAGGCATAATAAGTGATTCTGGGCTGCCAGAAGGTCAGCCAAGGCCAAGGCTAGGCACTGATATGGAACATTGTTATTATAGGGTGTCTTTCAAATGTAGAACCTACTATGTAGATAGATAGTAAAGCATCTTGTTTGTCTTTTCCATGTCATTCTTCCAGTTCACATTTTAAAAGTCTGGGATAAACAGTTCCAGAGAGTAGGAAGATGATGTAGTATCTCATACAGATGGTTACTTCAGTGTCAACACTACTAATAATCATAGTAGTGTCCATTTACTGAGTCCCAGTTCTGTGCTAAATGCTCTCTATACATTGTATCACTCAATCCTTTTCCATTTCACAGATGAGAAAACTGAGGCTTAGAGGTACTAGGTGGGTAAGTTAATAAGGATATATATTCATAAGAAATACCAACCTTGTTAGGAGGAGTTGTCTACAGAAGATACTAGTTATTCTTTAGGTTCTGTCCATTTATTCATAGGGATTTACTGACAGGGTTTAATTTTGTGCCATTGCCAATAAGAACAAATGCTTATCTCCTGTTTCCTGTCTGATTATCAGGAAACTTTATTTATTTGTTAAGCAACAATTTGATAATAGGAATTAAACCTATAAACAGTGTAAAGAGCCTTTAGCTATGGATTCTTCTGTTCTATTCATTTACATTTTTATTTGTTCAACAAATACTTGAGTGTTTTCTATGTGCCAGGCTCTGTTCAAGGCACTGGACATCAGGCAATAAGCAAAAGAGGCCAAGTTGGTGCCTTTATGAAACTTTTCTTCTAGGCCAGGGAGACAGTCAACAAAAAAGGGAAAAAAAAAACTGTCTATCTATCTCTCTATCTATCTAAATATCCATCTGTCTGTCTGTCTAATTTTAATGAGAAGTGCTGTGGAGAAAAAGAAACAGGATAAGAGAGATGAAGTATGCCAGGAATGGGTGTGGTGGGAGCAGGAAAGGTTTTTATATCAGGTGGTAAGGGAAAACGTCTGATGATATGCCTGCCGCTTGAGCTGAGACGTGAAGTAAGTGAGGGAACAAGCCATGTGTCTGGGGGAGAAGCATTTTGGGCAGAGAAAGCAGCAAGTGTAAGGACCTGAGGCCTCCCTAGTGCCTGGTGAGTGAAGGGGCACTGTGAGGAGAGAGGTTAGTAAACAGGAGAATAGGAGATGAGGTCGCATCATGTAGGGCCTTACAGACCATTGTAAGTATACTTTCAGTCGCCCTGTTGAGATGGGAAGCCATTTGGCTGGATAGCTTCTTTTTACCTCCCCAGATCCACAGTACCCTTTTCCAGCCTGCTCTGCAGGTGCGCCGCGAGAGGCGGACCTGTGTGGACAGGCTCCCTTGCCTTATGGCTTCTAGGTGTATTTGGCCATGGGGTGTACTCATAGGGGATGAGAGAGAGGGAGAATGAGATCAGCACGTTTACTCCTTTCCTGACAGATTGCATGGTCTGGAGGGTCTCTAGACTTGAGGTCACAAGTCTTCTCAGGTGCCTTTCACTGGAGTTCTCTGGCACCCTCTCCACTCCTTCTCTTCACACTTTTCAGGCGTAGGAGGAGATCGAGTACCCCTGTGTTACCTGCCCTAGAGTTCTGTACTCTCTCTTGTGGTTTCCCTACACCTGCCCACACCACTGTAACTAGTTCCTTTAGAAACTCTCCTCAAATCCCCCACTTTGAATGTGCCATCTGTTTCCTGCCAGGAGTCAGACTGATCCATGATCCGAGAGTTTGGACCCAATCTGACTAGCATTTTAACGGGCCCGTGTAGGTGAGTGTTGGGATTGTGAGGAGGTGAGGAGGGGTGCAGGGGGACCCCTTAGGAGGCCTTTGCAGTAAGTACTCCAGGTGATGGATGATGGCAGCGTAGCTCAGGGCTGTGATGGTGGAGGTGATGAGCAGTGGTCAGGTTCTGGGTATTTGTAAAGATTTCTGCCTTGACAAGCTGTTTCCCTGATGGGTTGGTGCATGGAGAACCTTTTACAAGTCTAGAAAACAAGATGTGGTTGTCTTCCTTTTTTGTGCTATCTGCACTCACCCCTTTGCAAATGCGCTTTGATTCAGGCCAGTAGGTTAATACCGGCACAGTCTCAGAAGCAGCAGGTTTGCCAAAAACAGTTGTTTACAGAAGGTACTCCTCCTGTTTTTCTTTTAGTTTGCCCTTAGAAACAGGGGCAAAAGCATCCTCCACTTGAAATGGCATGAGGTCATTAGATAGCATTCAGTCAAGTGACAGTCAACTGTGGGGAGTATCTGGAAGGATTATCAGTCTTAGTTCCTGCCCTCAAAATTCTTTTCTCTTAGAGAGAAAAAAGAACATGCCTGAAGCAACCACAGAATAATTTACAAAAGCATGGAAGTGCTAAATTATGACTGCATTGCTCAAGGGTTTGGGGGAGCAGAAGCCATATGTTGTGGACTGAGGTGGTCAGGACAACTTTGTGGAGAGTGTCGGGTTATAAAGGATGGAGTTGGGGGGTAGCCATTCCAGTCAGAGGAGCTGTTAGGAGGGAAGACTCCACCCTACTGGGCATGGAGGAGGCCCGTGGGCTGTGGTAGGAAATTAGGTCAGCTGGGCGGGTGAAGCCAGTGGGATTGGGGGTGGGTGGGGGGAGCGGGATGGAGACAGGCTGAGGAGCTGTCTTCAAGTGTTGAGCATTGTGCCACTGCAGCTCCTGACGGAGGGAACATCAGGGGTCCAGGAATGAATCCTGGATGCCTGCGGTTGACTTATTTCAAGTTATAATCTCTGAAAGATTATTAAATGGAGGTGAAACAAGTCACTAAATATGATCAAACTTACTAGTTTTTTTGTGCTTCTGGTAAAAGAGACCAGAGCTCTGCTTGGTTACGTGGTCAACAGGCTAGCTATGGTGAATCAGTTTTGCTTTATTGAAATTCAGCATGTATCACGTTGCTCAACTCTAAGACAATTCCAAATATCAAGTTTCCCCCAATTTCCCTGTTAAAAAGTAAAAAAAAAAAAAAGTTTTTTGGTCAACCTGAAAATACATATACTTTTTTTTTTTTAAACCCTTTTTTTTTTTTTTTTATTTTTAAAGATTTATTTGACAGAGACACAGTGAGAGAGGGAACACAAGCAGGGGGAGTGCGAGAGGGAGAAGCAGGCTTCCCGCAGAGCAGGGAGCCCAGTGCGGGGCTCGATCCCAGGACTCTGGGACCATGACCTGAGCCGAAGGCAGACGCTTAACGACTGAGCCACCCAGGCGCCCTGAAAATACATATACTTTTAAGTACATAGGTGAACAAATCAAATCCCTACTTACAAAATTTACATTTTAAATTTAGGTGCATGTACCTGTTTAGAATCACACACTTTGTAAAATCACACTAATTTAGAAATACTGTTTTTCCTCTTTATTTATAAAAAAATTTTCTCCAGGGGCGCCTGAGTGGCTCAGTTGGTTAAGCAACTGCCTTCGGCTCAGGTCATGATCTCAAGGTCCTGGGATCGAGCCCCGCATCGGGCTCCCAGCTCAGGGGGAAGCCTGCTTCTCCCTCTCACACTCCCCCTGCTTGTGTTCCCTCTCTCGCTGTCTCTTTCACATCAAATAAATAAATAAAATCTTTAAAAAAAAAAAAAAAATTTTTCTCCAAAATCTTCACGTACAACTTTGACCTTAGTATTTTTATCTCGCTGGAGCCACATTTTGGGTCAACCAATGTATTTTTCCAGATCACATTTTCATTTTTTGAGATAAATCCCTTTTCAATATGGGTAAGAATATTTCATCCCAAGTTACAGGTACCCACTTGTGTAACATTAGGATCCTTTTACAACATGTCCAGTTGGTGTATATCTGTGATCACCACAACTTAACTACTATTTACTTTTTTAAGTGATCTTTAAAAGGGTTTACAATGGCAACTTAACCTGTAGAAGTGTGAGTTCATATCCTCAGGAATAATTGCTAAATCTGTGCTTAATTTGTCATCTTTCCTTGGTTCCATCAACTTACCTCTATAAGCAGCCAAAACAAACCTTGACTGAGTTTGTTTTAGGCTGATTATGTCAACCCCCACTGGTATTTTGTATTTAAAATAAAGGATTGAAAGAACTCCGTATAGGAAGAGGTACATTGTAAGGACTGCTTATACGGTGACTTGTTTTTTCCTAAGGGTTTTTTTTTTTTTAAGGGAAATCCTTGCCTTACATTTAATCTACTAATGATTCTTTTACAGACTCGTAGACATTTATAGCTTCTGGGACCATAGTTCTTAGGTATAAAATAAGCAGATGTGCCAGAAGGTGAGCACTTAATTCTTTGGATTTTAAAGATGCCATTCTATTGTTATTAATTTATTATTTTTCTTTTAGTTAAGCCTTTACCTCGTGTGCACATTAACAGAAACCAACAATACTGAGGAAATGGAAATGTAGACACCAGCAGGAACCAAAGAACTAGGGACTGGGGAAAAGATTGAACCAGCAGACCTCAAAGAAGGGGGACTGTGGATTGATTCCAAACAAATGGAGAACTGCAGCTGCAGTTCCCAGCATGGAATCTGACGACAGAACCGAGGGCTGGTGTTTAGAAGTTACTTCAGATTGGCTTATAGAAGGCCCTGAGTGCACCACCAGCAATTTCCAGTGTGGATTAAACCGGCAGACTCCGGTTTGGGACTGTGGACTGGAACTGGGGAAGGGATTCCCACGTGGAATTGTAGATTCAACCAAGAGCTAAGGACTGGGGCTAGACCGACCAGTAACCCTAGACTGGAAAGCCAGTCAGATGGGGAGCTCCACTGAGGAGCTCACCGGCGGCCCTCAGAAATGGCGAGAAAGACTGTGAACTCAGAGGGGTTTGCAGGGCACCACATCTGTTTCTTGTTGTCTCCATATGCCACCACAAGTTTGCTTTGGATCGCAGTGCTGCCACCTAATCTGTTAAAGACGAAAATTCAACTGAATAAATTTGAAGGTCTAATTGGCTTTGTTAAACAATGCATTAATCAGGCAGCATCCCATCTAGCAAGTAGAAAGGAACTCCAAAGGGCTACAGAAAGGGAAAGGTTTTTAAAGGCACATAGAAGAAAAGGTTTATTTTGGGTGAGTTCCCCCTTCCCATGGTCACGTCCATAGAGAGGGCCCATGGGACAGGTTACCTTATTGGCACTGACCAGAAAATTCTTTTTTTTTGTTTGTTTTATAAATTTTTTTTTTTTTTAAGATTTTATTTATTTGCGAGAGAGAGAATGAGAGACAGAGAGCATGAGAGGGGAGAGGGTCAGAGGGAGAAGCAGACTCCCTGCCGAGCAGGGAGCCCGATGTGGGACTCGATCCCGGGACTCGAGGATCATGACCTGAGCCGAAGGCAGTTGCCTAACCGACTGAGCCACCCAGGCGCCCTGACCAGAAAATTCTTGACTGGTTAAGATTACATTCCCCGGGGGAGGTTGAAAATGCACTTAGGGTTAGGTGTTAAGCTCCAGTCTGGTGACCTAGCATAATGACTTTATTATGGGCCTGTGGTTTTCTTTTTTTTAAATTTTTTTTTTTTTTAAGATTTTTATTTATTTATTTGACAGAGAGAGAGATAGCGAGAGCAGGAACACAAGCAGGGGGAGTGGGAGAGGGAGAAGCAGGCTTCCTGCCGAGCAGGGAGCCCGATGTGGGACTCGATCCCAGGACCCTGGGATCATGACCTGAGCCGAAGGCAGACGCTTAACGACTGAGCCACCCAGGAGCCCCCTGTGGTTTTCTTTTTAACACTGTTGTTGATTTTTTTAATTCCTTCTCCTCTTGATGGACAACTGAGCTATTTCTAGATTTTGGATATTAATGGCTGTAAATGCTACATTCTTGTAGAAGTCTTTTTATGAGCATATGTTTTCATTTCTGTTGAGCGAAGACCTAAAAGCGGAATTGTTGGATCATAGGGTGGGTGTATGCTGAGTTTTATAAGAAACTGCTGTCCTTTCCAGAGTGGTTGTACATTTTATACCCTTACTTGCATTGTATATTAAGAGTTCTGGTTGCTCTACATCCTTGCCAGCATTTGGTGTTGTTGGTTTTTTCAACTTTAGTCACTCTGCCGGCGGTTGTGGGTGGTATTGTTAAGGAAAAAGTTGTTTGTGATATTTGTTAACGGAAGCCTCTATTCAAGACTTTATTACTACAGTGACGATTGCAGTAGGGGAGAGAGATTGGGCTCAACTCTGAATACGACAAGGAAAAGTGAGAATTCATAGCCAAGGAGCAAGGTGGAGGGATTGTTGGATGGAAACTTACTAAGAGGAAGGGTCAGAGGAAAGGAGGAATTCCGGCTAAACCAATTTAACAGGCTTCCTCCTAAAGGCAGGCCAGTGTGAGCAGACATCACTGGGGGACGATGGAGGATGAGGAACCCAGTCAGATACTGAGGATGATCAGATACTAAGGATGGGGGATTCTAGCTGAGCCAATTTGGTAGGATTCTTGCTAAAATTGGGTGATGCAAACATGGCCACAGAAGTACAAAAGTCAAGGCTTAGTTGGGATATGGATGCATTGTATGTGTGTCTGCAAATGATTTGACTTTTCAGAAATCTTTCTTATGCCTAGATACAGTAGTCATGGTGAAATTTTGGTATTAAGTGTTTTGTTTTGATTTGATTTCTTAATAATTCCCTCCAACATTTTATTATAAAAAAATTTCAAATATACCGAACAATAGACAGCATCTGTTTACCTTTCACCTAATCTTTATCCTTTGTATAAATATAAACTGTTAAAGGATAAATTTTACAAGAGGATAAAATCAAGACTCATACAAATATAAAATGAACACATCAAAGATTTTATTTAACTCATGGAACTGATAGGGTATGATAACTAATTCAGAGGAGAACTCAAAGTGCCACACATTCACAGTCTGGTAAGGAGTGCTGAGGTGAATTTACAAATGCATGCAAAACTGGTCAGTATACATACAGTGATCATTAATTGCATTTTACCAGATATCATATTCATATCTATGGGTAGAAATTATTTGCATAACTATCAGTTTTCTACAGATTAACTTCTACATCTACAGAGTGTGAAACAGCCTAGTTAAGGGCAAAAAAGGAGATAAGCCAATGGATCATCTAGCCAGGATATAATTTTTCTGTATGTGTGTGTGTGTGTACACACATGTGTATATATACACATGTGTATATATGTATATGTATATGACTAATATTTTTTTCTGAATCTTTGACAATAAGATATAAGCATGCATGTCTTAACATTCTTCTACGTTAAGGACAATAGCATCACACCTAAGAAAATAAAAAAATAATTTTATAATATCATCTAATATCCCATTTTAAATTTTTTGTTTTCCCCAATTGTCCCAAGAATCTTTCTCTTTGTGTGTGTGTGCATGTGTGTGTGTGTGTGTTTTGAACTAGTCAAAGTTACTTTTTTTTTCCAGGCTATTTAAGAATTTTGAAGAGCTAATTCCTTGGGACTAAATCTTCTGGTGACTAATCCTGGTTGCCTTTCTTATAACATTTCATATAGCAATGTTTCTGAAACAAATCAGATGCTTTAGGCTGTCATCTTCCTCCCAAAAGAGTCATATCACTTTCATTAACATGGTCATGAGCTGTGTGCCCTGTACCCAAGGGAAATGAACCTATGGACCCTTTGGTATTTATACAAAAGAAAATTATCTGTTGTTATGGGGCTGTTAATCAGCCTTTGTATTGTACCCGGTTGATGACTGCCTTGCCTATTGGGGTTCTCATGCTGAAAGGAGAGATTGACTAGAATATAATAGTCCATTCCTTTGGGATGGAAAGGAAGCATGGAAATCCAAGATAAAATGAGAGCTCAGGGAAAGTGGGCATAGTTTAGCATCCCTATGCAGTATTGAAGCTGATTTTTTAAAAAAATTCTGATTTGAGAGCTATATAGTGTTCAGAGTTTTCCTGACTGAGGTAACTTTGTTTTTTTAATACTTAATGTCAGTTCTCTTTTATTTAAAGTGAGGATTTGGATAAATTTATAAAAAGGAATTTAGCTATAGCTCTTGCCTATAGATATTAAGCAGTTGTTATGACTGTTTCTCTTAATTCTATCCCAAAGGTTAAATTTCTAAGTCTACTAATGTATTAGAGGTCCCCAAGACCACCTCTAGTTGATTCATTACAGGGATTCAGAGAACTCAGCATATAGTTGTACTCATGGTTATGATTTATTACAGTAAGAGGCTATAAAGCAAACTCAGCACGTGAAAGGCTCATAGTGTAGTCTGGCGGAAATCAGACGCAAGCTTCCAAGAGTCCTCTCCCAGTGGAATCACATAGGACATACTTAATTTCTCAGACATCAAATTGTGATAACACATGCAAAGTGTTGTCTACCAGAGATGCTCCTTAGAGACTTGGTGCTCATGGTTTTTACTGGGGTTGGTCACATATGCACTTTCTGCCTAGCATGTCTCAAAATTCCAGACTCCCAGAAAAAAAGCTGTTCAGGGGCGCCTGGGTGGCTCAGTCATTAAGCGTCTGCCTTCGGCTCAGGTCATGATCTCAGGGTCCTGGGATCGAGCCCCGCATCAGGCTCCCTGCTCCGCGGGAAGCCTGCTTCTCCCTCTCCCACTCCCCCTGCTTGCGTTCCCTCTCTTGCTGTGCCTCTCTCTGTCAAATAAATAAATAAAATCTTAAAAAAAAAAAAAAAAAAAAAAAAGCTGTTCAGCATAAACAAGGTTCTTTATGCAGTTTCAGCCCAGTGAGCCACACATCAGTTCTTGGAATGGTGGGACCCTCCCCAAATTCAGGTTTCTAGACACCAGCCAAGGGTCAACCGTTCAAGCTGGCCTTTCTAAGCATAGCAGTCTCACAGTTGGTATGGTGACTCCTTTGTATACAACTAGCTTTTTTCCTTTCCTTCTGCTACACAAATCGGAGCAAAGAATGCTTGTGTCTTCTCAGTAACAAATTTACTCAGATTTTATATAACATTTGGCGGGCCATATGGGGAGAAGGGAAGGCAAAAAAGGATGTTGCATGTTTTGGAGATGACTTTGATTTTCTCTTCGCCAGATGAGTTCTTTTTAATTTCTATATTAATCCATTACTATTTGTCAAAAAAATTGCAGGCTTATTGCTAAGTATTATTTTTAAAGTTGTACTCTAGAAACCATTCTGTGTGCTCTAAGGTGATCTTTTTCTAAAATATACCAGTTCCTAAAGACAACACATAGAATGGGAGTAAATTTTTTAAAGGTTCACACATCCATTTTCAAAGAGAGAGTGAGAGTGGGGGGAGGGGCAGAGGTAAAGAATCTCAAGCAGATTCCCCGCTGCGTGGGGAGCCTGACGTGGGCCCGATCCCATGACCCCGAGATCATGACCTGAGTCGAAACCAAGAGTTGGTAGCTCAACCAACTGAGCCACCCAGGTGCCCCATAGAATGGGAATAAATTTTTGTAAATCATGTATTGGATAAGGGTCTTGTATCTAGAATATATAAGAAGTTATTATAATTCAATAATAAAAAGACAGCCCAATCAAAAAAAAAAGAAGTATCTGACTAGACATTTCTCTAAAGAAGATATACAAATGGCCAATAAGCCCACAGGAAGATGCTCAACATCATTAGCCATCAGGGAATTGCAATCAAAACTACAATGAAATATTGCTTCACTCCCACTAGGATGGATGTAATCAGAACCACAGAGAGTAACATGTGTTAGTGAGGATGTGAAGAAGTTAGAATGCTCATACATTGCTGGTGAGAATGTAAAATGCTATGACTGCTTTGGAAAACAGTCTGATAGTCCCTTAAAGAGTTAAACGTAGAGTTACCATATGGTCCAGCAGTTCTTCTCCTAGGTGTATACCTATACTTAAGTAGAAATGAAAACATATATCCATCCAAAAACTTATACCAGAATGTTCATAGCGACTTTATTCATAATAGCCCCAAAATGGGGACAACCCAAATGCCCATCAACAGATGAAAAATAGATTAAAAAATGTGATATATCCATAAAATGGAATATTACTTGGCAATAAAAAGAAATGAGGGCGCCTGGGTGGCTCAGTTGATTAAGTGACTGCCTTCGGCTCAGGTCATGATCCTGGAGTCCTGGGATCGAGTCCCACATCGGGCTCCCTGCTCAGCGGGGAGTCTGCTTCTCCCTCTGACCCTCCTCCCTCTCATGCTCTCTGTCTCTCATTCTCTCTCGCAAATAAATAAAATCTTAAAAAAAAAAAAAAGAAATGAAATAATGGTTCATGCCACAACATGTATGAAACTTGAAAACATTATGCTAAGTGAAAGAAGATAGTCACAAAGGACCACATGTTGTGTGATTACATTTATATGAAATATCCACAATAGGCAAATCTATGAAGATAGAAAGTTGATGAGTAGTTGACAGGGGCTGGGGAAGATGGAGGGTTGGGGGTGACTGCTAAGGGGTGCAGGATTTCTTTTGGGGGTAGTGAAAATGTTCTAAAATTGATTGTGGTAATGGATGCACAGCTCTCTGAATATACTAAAAGCCGTTGAATCATACACTTTAAATAAAGGATGAATTGACTAGTGTGTGAATGATATCTCAATGAATCTATTCGAAAAATATACCAGTTCTTAAGATAAAGGGAATTATTATTTGTCCATTTTTATGAACAGCTGACCTATAACACTCAGGTATTTATTAGAATTCATAACTTAGATTTTCAGACATGAGTCCGTTACTAACTGCATTGGAATATCGCTTGTTCATTCTGCAGAAGAGTGATTAGGAAATCCGAAGAGAAATGACACAGTGTTGGGAATATTTTAAGCACTTTCTGCCTTCTGTCTGTCAGGTATCCTAGTTTAGCAGTAAAACTACATTTTCCTCATCTAGTACTTGGCTGCTTATGTTGTCCGAGGGGGAGCTGAAGGTGGGTCTCATGAAGGAGTTCTTGGCTGGACCCTTTTCTCTCTAGGGGTCTCAGTGTCAGAATGCTAAGGAGGTGATGGGCTCATCCATCAGCCTTGGAATATTATTAAGTCGTGTGGATTTGAATCAGCTTGTATTTGGGTAAAGGAAGTGAGTTTTCCTCCCACTTGATTTTGTTTCATTCAGAATTCGTCAATTCACTTAGCTCTAATGGAATACTGTAGGCAAATCTTTATTGCATGATCTTACTGACGTATGTTTCTTGTATATTTTTCTGTCCCTTTCAGCTTACAGCTGAGGAAGGCGTAACTGAGAAATTCAGTCTGTCTTCCATTTAGGCTGGTGCTTTATGTTAGTCTTGTGTGAGAGTCTGGAAAGGAAAAGAATTGTGAAGAATCGGGACAACTTCCTTATTCCTCCTGAGTCAGATTCTGACAGCGACTTCAGTCTGTTTTTTGAAGTATTATGAATTCTTAGCCAGATTATCCCTCAAACTCATGTTCAGAGGCAAATACCAAAGTATATCCTGAAACCAAGTATAAATGAATTTTAGATTGGCTACCATTTTGGATGATTCACATCATTGCTCCCCTCATCATCACAAATAATTCTTGCACATACGTCAAGGGCCCTAGACGCTCTAACTCAGTGGGTGATTCAGAAATAAAGAATACATTTTGAAATTCCCAGAGAGGACATTATTATGTATCTTGAAATCTCAATGAGGACATACCTCACTACAAAACAGGGATGGCAGTGAAGGAGAAACCCTGTCTCCTGTTAACCAATCAACTTCTGCCTTGCTGTATCCTTTCCTTACAGAAGCTGAACTGTGTGACCACGTTGTGGTAGGTCTTCAGAGGAAACAGGTGGTCTGGATTTTTTTGTGACCTGGCTTTCTGAGATCCTTTGTATTATGGGACTGTGGAGTCCTATGTGTGACATAGGCCCAATGACCAGATGTGCTATTTCATAGGTGTTTCAGTGATTGATGTTCTTGTAAATCCCTTAGGGAATTTTAATACTGTTCAATCTGTATTTAAATGGTTCAGTCTGACAATAAGAAGTCTGACCCTTAGCAGGAATTAATTTTGTATTTGTGAATGGCCAGTTAAGTGAACACCTAAACAACTCTATAGAGCAGGCAAGAATAAATCTCTCAAGCAAAATGCCTTGTCTGCCCCCTAAGTAACTGGTTTCAGTGAGCCAAACTCCAGGACTGCCATTAGTTTGGATACATGGATAGTTTACTGGAGGAGTCGATTGTAATGCCAGCATGGACAGGACCTTCTCTCTTTTTTGTCTGTCCTGAGCCTGCCATCTGCAGAGCCCCTGAATCGAGTCTTACAGTCCCGTGAAGTACAAAACCACACCAAGAAACTGTAGCCAGTGGGCATTTGTGACAACAGGAAGAAAAAGTTGACAGAGGACTCATCTGTATTTGTTTTCTCTCTCCCATCTCCTGCATTCTTACCAGGCAAAAGTGGAAGAAAAGATCCAAGACGTCTTCAGTTCTTACAAGTTCAACCACCTTGTACCAAGGTAAGCTGTGGTTAGGAGTTTGGGGGGATCTGGGAGACACCACCTCCTGTGAGAGCCTTTCTTCTTTCCTCCTTGAGCCTATTCACGTCAAGGGATAAGTCTGTTGGGAGAAGGGTTTCTTTTTCTTTTTTTTTTTTAAGATTTTATTTATTTATTTGAGAGAGAGAGAATGAGAGAGAGAGAACACCTGAGAGGGGATAGGGTCAGAGGACGAAGCAGACTCCCTACCGAGCAGGAAGCCCGATGCGGGACTCGATCCAGGGACTCCAGGATCAAGACCTGAGCCGAAGGCAGTCGCTTAACCAACTGAGCCACCCAGGCGCCCTGGAGAAGGGTTTCTTGACCTTGTGGCCACCTAGTAAGTTTATGACCCCAACTCCTTCCTCTATTAGAAAGATGTTTAGAGGAGATGCTCTCCTCAAACTGAACCATCAGGTGGTACATGGGGAGACCCCCAAGGCCTGAACTCTGTGGTCTGAAGATGGGGAGAGGAAGTTCATGTTTCTGTTGCTTAGTTGTGACCTGCTGCTCTGGTGTTCAGATTAGAACTCTCAAGGTTTTCTTTGTTGTATGACACTTTGAAACAGATGTAGCATCCAGGGGGTGGCAAAGGATGGATTCTTTTGATGTATATTGTAATGTGACTGGGAAGAGGTGACGAGTTTGAGCTTCTCCCAGCCTGGCCCTTGTTAGTAACTGTGGAGCTGCTCCCAAGGATGAAGTCTCCAGGGAGAAAATACAGTGCCTTTTATTTTCCTTGGCACTCAGCAAGTTGAAGTTTTCTAAGCAATTTGATGTCAGAAATTCCATAAAGGGGACTATAAGCAGAAACTTATTATTTAAGTTGAACCTTTATTTTCTCTTTATTTTGTAGTTTATATGTATCACACTAGGATTTCACGAGGATATTTCACCCCTCTATTAGCATGTTTCTCCCAGTCCCAAGTTGTTTCTCCAGAACCATCCTGTGTCATATTTCCAGCCATCAGAATGGATTAGGAGGTCGAAACTGTGTGTGGTCATGTTTTATCTTAGTGATACAGCACTCTGCCTTGACTCCTCTGGACAAAGGGCCGTTGGGCTGCTGGCTGATTCGCTCTGGCTGGGAAGAGGGGGCCTGAGGTCCTGCCTGAGCCCTGAGCCCTGTGCTTCGGAGACTGAACAGAATAACCCCAGGCCATTCAGGCTCTGGGTGCTCTGATTTACTGAAACATCACACATGGTTCTAGCCTGAGTTCACTTTGTGTCTTTTTTACCACCGTTATGTTTTGCCACTATTTCCTTGAAAAAGAAATTTTCTTCTGAAAATTCTGATTAGCCAAGGCAGAAAACAATTGGAAAAAGGAGAAGGCACGTGGGAAGGTCATCTTCATGTTTCTTCCCTGGGGAAGGAAAGAGGGAAAATATGAACTAACTAGAGGAGTCTTTCCCCAAACTGCTGAACTAAATCTCTGTATTAACTTAAAGCTCAGTCTTCAATAAATGAATTATTGCTCGTCAGGAACCACAGCTGGAGATTAGGAACTGAAGCCATTTGTTTCAACAGCTTGGGGGCTGAAACTAATATAACAGTGTATGTCAACTCTACTTAAATAACATTTCTACAAAATAGGCTTTTAAAAATATTTATTTTCTTCCAAGTTTTTATTTAAACATGGTTTATATCTTAGAATAATCCCCAAGATATATTAAATGGAAAAATAAAAATATAGAAAAGTATGTCATACTCTGCCAGTTGTGCTAAAGATAAAGCAGAATGTTTTTACAAATCAGTCAACAAACAGCTGAGGGGGGCGGGTGGGCACCACCTCTGCCCGGTACAGGCGAGGCTTCTCCAGACGTGGCGGGACCTGGTGGTAGTGAGGGGTGTGATTGCTTTCGGAGGGCCTTTGTGCCTAGCAGTTGCATCCCCGGTGACTCACCTGACTGGGCTCTGACTCACTGTCTGCTGTCTGGGGCTCTGTGGGCACATGTTCCCTGTGTTTCCAAAGGGACCTTTGATCATTTGACATTCCTTTTGACCCATCATCAGAATAGACCCTTGGACCTTTCTTTTATTCTTACAGAGATGTGAGGGAGAATTGGAGTTTACATAGTCTAGGAGGAAGAAGTGGTGTTTTGGGAGTGGTGGTAGAGGACAATAAAAAAATTAAATCCCCTGAATTCGTAGGTCTTAGGTCAGGTGTGGGTGGAAGACAATGTTCCTCTTGGGTTTGGATCCTTCTGGAAGTAGAATATATCAGGGCTCTGGATTTATTTCAGGAATCTGACATTTCCCATTTTATCATTGTTGCCTATTGAAAGTGAGTGTTTTAAAGGATGCTAATAAGCATCTCATTATGTCACAGCATGCTAATTAATATTAGAGATATTACACATTTTGGCAGAAAGGCTGAGTGAGTGGCTGATATAAATCAACCATATCAATGTAAGGCTGAAGCCAAACATCACCATCATAGAACTAACTTCTAGGATAGAAGAATAAACCTGAAAATTTAGCAAAATTTTAAATTATTACCACAATTTCAATATTTAACATTTTAGAAGTCAAATTTTAAAAGTCTGACATAATGGAGGAACAAACCTTCATTTTTAGCTAAAGTGAATATGCAGATACCAGCAATAAATCTAAATGAGATGACGTGTTTGTTTTTGAGGTTATGATGCTGATCAGTGTGATAGTATCACACACACGCCCGGGACCACTGACCACGCATAGGTCCAGGGATGCCAGGAATGATGCTGAGGGAGGCATTTGCCTCTTGAACCTTCCAGTGCCACAGCCAAATACCAGATTTGGCTGAAATTCACGGCTGAAGCTGAATGTCAGTACCTTCTACAATTATTCCCCATTCCAGAAGTGATTTCCCTCTCTCTCTAAGACCGTGAAACCTGCATCCTTTCCTGGAGTGAGGTAGTCCCTCCCAAAGGACCTTTTTGACCGTGATTTTAACGGTTTTGTTAGTCAGTAGCCTGCTTTCCCGTGAAAGCTAATTTCCCCTTCCCTGTGGTTATTCCACACATGTAGGAATTTACCCCTTTCCATTTATTATATTAGCTTTAGTAAGAAATCTGAGATGCATGAACTAAACTCTCTCTCTCTCTCTCTCACTCTCACATACTCCCATGTCATTTTCCTCTTGGGAAACAGAGTGATCAAGGCTAACCCAGGTCCTGGCCCTACTGGACTCTTAGTCTCATGGGGGAGGTAGCCATTAAACAAACAGATGCAAATACATAAACAGATGCAAATACATAGAGGACTTTGGGAGGTGATTAGGTCATGAAGGGATTAGTGACCTTATAAAAGAGGCTCCAGAGAACTCCCTCACCCCTTCTACCATGTGAAGACACAGTGGGAAGATGGCCATTTAGGAACCAGGGAGTGGGCCCTCATCAAACACCGAATCTGCTGAGATGCATGAACTAAACTCTACCGCAGACTAGGCGGCTGAAACAACAGAAATCATAAACAGATGCAAATACCAATGGGATGGGTGTCAAGGAAGGGAATGGGATGCTCTGAGAGAATAATAGGGAGGATGTAATTTAGGTTGGGAAGTTAGGGAATATGTCTTAGTCTGTTCTGGCTGCTACAACAAATTACCATCGACTGGGTGGTTTAAATAAGAAACATTTATTTCTCACAGTTTTGGAGGCTGGGAAGTCCAAGAGCAAGGCACCAGCAGATACGGTGTTTGATGAGGGCCCACTCCCTTGTTCCTAAATGGCCATCTTCCCACTGTGTCTTCACATGGTAGAAGGGGTGAGGGAGTTCTCTGGAGCCTCTTTTATAAGGTCACTAATCCCTTCATGACCTAATCACCTCCCAAAGTCCCCACTTCCTAATACCATCACAGGGGATTAGGATCTCAACATGAATTTTGAAGGGACACGAGCATTCAGTCTCTAGCAGAAGGCCTCTCGGAGAAAGTGGCTCTCAGGCTGAGACCTAGGGGGTGAGTAGGAGTTGGTCGGAGTTTAGGAGTTTAGGAGGTGGTCGCAGTGTTCCAGACGGAGGGAACAGCATGAGCTAAAGTCTCGAGACTGAAAAGCACAAAGAAGGCGGTGTGACTGGGTTTAGTGGGGGCATGAGATGAGGCTGGAGAGAAGTAGGTAGAGGCACATCACAGAGGGTCTTGAAACCCAAAGGGATTCAAGTCATAGTAGGAAATTACATTGTATTTATAATTTACATCGCTGCCTGGTACACATACATATATATTTTTAAGATTTTATTTATTTATTTGACAGAGGGAGATAGCGAGAGCAGGAACACAAGCAGGGGGAGTGGGAGAGGGAGAAGCAGGCTTCCCGCCGAGCAGGGAGCCCTATGCGGGGCTCGATCCCAGGACCCTGGGATCACGACCTGAGCCGAAGGCAGACGCTTAACGACTGAGCCACCCAGGCACCCCTAGTACACATATATTTCAAAGTTCCTTTTCAGATAGTAGAGGTGGACTCCCAGGATCCTTAATATATTTACTTACTTGATCCTTTCTCTTATGTCTCCCCATCTCCCATCCCCCTCTGCACGGCCACATAGATGTCCTCTCATCCACTCGAGCACTGACACCCTGCACTCCCCGCCCCCCCGCCCCACTCCTGCACAGAGCCTATGTTGTTCTGCTTCACCTAATGGCATGGCTGTAGGGCTGAATTGTTCAGCGAAGAAAGGGAATTTCTATTTTAACTCCTTACACAGAAAAGATTTTTGGACAGAGGTGAATTGAGAATAAAGGAATAGTAAGGGTATTAGTTTGTTAGGGCTGCTGTAATGAAATACCACAGACTAGGCAGCTGAAACAACAGAAATTTATTTTCTCACAGTCTTGGAGGCTGGAAGTCCAAGATCAAGGTGCTTGCAGGGTTGGTTTCTCCTGAGGTCTCTCTCCTTGTCTTGTAGATGGCGTTCTCATTGTGTCCTCACATGGCCTTTCCTGTATATGCTCCTCCCTGGTGTCTCTTCCTCTTCTTATAGGGTCACCAGACCTTGTTTAACCTTAAATAACTCTTTAAAGACTCTGTCTCCAAATACAGTCACACTGGGGGTTAGGGATTGAATGTATGAATTTCGGGGGACACAGTTCAGTCCATATCAGTAAGGCTGTTAGTACAGTTTCTGCTGACCAAAAGAAACTGGATATGTGTCCCTTCAATTTAAAAGAATCATAAGCCTCAGAGGAGAAGTTAAAATTCAGTCAGCATTGTGGTCCTTGCAACTCTACATAAACAAAGAGACCTTTTGCAAGATTTTAGAATAACCTAATGCTGATATGCATATAGAGTGTGTGTGTGTGTGTGTGTGTTTGATTAAGTGAGCAAAAATAGAGCATTTCCACAAGGGAAACTATTCTCTATGTAGAATTTCTGTTTTCTTGCCTATGGCTGGTCTTCAGATGAAACCAGCTAGAGGAATTTCTTAGTTCCCTCCCGGCAGGGCTGCTAGGGCCTGGCTGTGAGTGAGGTTCATCCAGGAGGGCGCTATGGGGGAGCCTGCCCATAGGGCCCAAGCCAGAGCTGCAGCAAAGGTGGCTGAGGCCCCCTTCAGTTAGGTGTTTGTTTCTGGGCAGGCGAGGCTCCAGGTATCCCGAGGCAGGATCTCTTAACTCCCTTGAGGCAGAAAAGCATTTGCCCCTGAGGTCAGTCACTTTGCAGTGACTGAAAAGCCCCTGGCCTATCAAGTGAGAGGAGTGTGGAGAAGACAAGGAAAAGGGTTTCTTCTCCAAGTTTCTTGTTTCTGTTTTCCCAGTAAGAGGCAGGGTTTGCTTAGGTGCGTAATTGGGCTCTCTCAGAATTCTCAGTCCCATAGGGGAGGGCAGCCTGCGGCCGGCGGGTCTCCTCAGCGTGGAGGGCGTGAGCACACGCGCGAGAGCTGGAGGGGCAGACCCCTGAGCCAGTCCAGTCACCCCTCTCCATGCCCTCTCCAAGTGAACCTGAACTCCCCTGGAGGTTTGTCATTCATTTAAATCGAAGGAACATATATCCAGGGAGAACAGTCTTGTTAGGTTGGTCAGAAACTGGCCTTACTGTGTGTTCCTTTATTCTTCCTTCTGTTCATTTGACAAACAGATGTCAAGAGCCTGCTCTGTGTGGGGCACAGATGTGGAAGCCAGGCAGGAGCTCTCCTCAGAGTGACAAGGCAGTGGACTAGGGACAGACTGACCACGTGGTTCCAACAAGTGCACCCACCTTCTCACCTGGTCCCTTTCCCTAGCATTGTACTTAGGATCACAAATTCTTATTTACAGGACCCCTTAACCACTGTCTTGCCTCACATTTCCAAATGAGGTGGCTAGTGTTCTCTTCTGTTTCTCCCTTCTCTGCTCTGTGGCTTAGCCTCTCAAGGTATTTGGTATATTCAAATTCCTTTGATTGTTTCTTTGATAGGAAAGAATTGACCTATAGAAAACCGCACTGTGAATGGGTCCTTTCAGAGTTAGAAGTCAGGCATCTGCCTCCAGATTCTGTACTTGCCCTCACCTGGCTTGGGTTTCTCAGCCTGCCCTCATTGATGGTCTCGTGGACACTCCTGGTTCTCCTTGTCTGCACTCCCATCCTGGCCGCCCCCAGCTTCTCAGCCTGCTCTGTGGTTCACAAGCTATTTGTCACCAGTTCCCTGGTCTCATTCAGGTCGCTCCCGCCTCCGCCTTTCTGCTCTTCCCCTCCTCCCAGTCCTTACCATGGCATCCCTATCCCTGCTTCTGCTGAAGGATCCCAGCAAGATCTCCAAGGAGAAAAGTCATGTGACGTTGCCTGCTGAGTGGCTACACCAGAAGTTATACTACAAGCTTTAGCTGGGCCTTCACTACTGCTCTGTACTCCCCTTACTCATCTCTTGTAGATTCTCTAACACACTCACCCCAGTGACCCGTCTTGCCCCCTACCTCCTGAGAAACTCCAGGCTGTCCCATGTGAGCTTCCTTCTTCCCCACTTCCAAGTCCTATGTTTGTCTAACTTCACACTTTCTCTCACTAGTTCCATCTCTGAGAATGGAGCATCCATCCTTATTGCCAGACTCATCTCTCCTACTGAACTCTCCACCCCAACCCTCCTTCTTCCCTCTTCTTTAGGGACCGTCCTTGGTGGATTTTCTCTGGGCACTTGTATTTTCAACGTCTTTGCTCTCAAGCAGTTTTTACTTCTCCTCTGCCTTCCCCCCAGTAACCCCCTCAGGCTGCCAGTCTGTTGTCTTTCTTCCCTCACACACATCACAGACACACTTGGATTGTGGGTTTGGTCTCCTGCCACTAGTCTTATCCCCACCCCAATCTATTCAGCATGCTGCAGCTCCTGGGATCTAGAAAATGCAGATCTGACCATGTCTTTCCCATGCCTAAAATACTTCAGCGACTGCCTCAAATTTTTTTTTTTTACTTGTCTTTTTTTTTTTTTTTGCTAACAGCTTTGAGATGCAATTCAGATATCATACAATTCACCCAAAGTGTACAATTTAGTGGTTTTTAGTATAGGGACAGAGTTATGCAACCATCACCACAGTTAATTTTAGAGCATTTTCATCACCTCACAGAGAAACCCTGTCCCCCTTGGCCATCACCCTCCCATTCCTCCGTTCCTACCCAGCCCCTGGCACCCACTTCAGCTACTTTCTGTCTCTGTGGATTTGCCTCTTCTGGACATTTCATGTAAGTGGAATCGTACAATATGTGGTCTTTCTGTGACAGCTTCTTTTACTTAGTATAGACTTTGCAAGGGTCATCTGATGTTGATGGCACAGTGACTCCCGATGCATTTAGAAGTCCCGCGTGATCTGGTGCCTGTGTGTCTCACCAGGCTGACTTCTCACGGCTCGCTACCTTCTACTTATGCTCCGGCTGAACTAAACCTACACAAATGTGCCGCGTCGTTCCCTTCCTGAAACACCCACCCCATCCCCTCCTTTCTGGCTGGCTAACTCCTGTCCTTCCGGTCTCCTTCATTCCTTGACGCAATGCTGTGTCCTCTGGGAAGTTTGTTCTGATCCTGCATGCCTTGCCGTGTGCTCCCAGAGCCACCACGCTTCTCCCTTGGCCGAGGCTGTCACTGCCATGGACTTGTCTTTGTCCGTCTCTGGGCCGCAGCTCTAGGGAGCGGAGTCAGCATCCACCCCACTGTGGGACACTCAGCCTGCACACAGTGGGTGCTCAGAATCCCGGCCCTCGGAGCTCCTTGAAAGAGACATCGAGTCTGGCCGTCTCTTCTCCTTTATGCTCTGGAATCTGCTCACGGCTCCCTGAACTCTCTCGAAGGTCACCAGCCACTTTGTCATTTGTTCTCCTTTTCCTCAGTCTTGCCCCAGCATTTGCGATAGTTAAATACCTCCATGGAGTTCTCTCCTGCTGTTTTGCCTGTGACATGATACTGTCTTTGTCCTCCTCCCACTTACGCGACGTTCTTTAATTCTCTCCTCTGGCTCCTTGTCCTCTAAGCCCATAAGGATGGGTCTTCCTCCAGTCCAGCATTCAAGCTCTTCTCTCTGCTTTGTCCTCTACTCTTGCAGCTTCATCTGTCGTCTGCGTGCAGATAAATGATTCCTAGTCCGTCTGTGTCACTTGGAGCCCTCTTCTGAGTCTTACGTGTGTTTCTGGCGGTGCGACTGACATCAGCACCTCAATACACTTCCTGTGCCATACAGCCCACCTGCCCATGGGTCACCGTGCTAATTTGAGCCCTAAGGACTCGAAGTACTTCTGCCCTGGTTGACTGTGAGCACCGCCTTACCCCGTCTTCCCACCTCCCCTCTCTCCACACTTAGTGTTTTCCCCTTGGCCCAGTTTGTAAACACATATTGAATACCTACTGCTGCCAGATAATCTTTCTAAAGCGTAGTTTGGGTCACTTTTTTTCTCAGCTCACAACCTTCAGAATTTCACCTTCCACCCGCCAGAATAGCTAGAACCAGAAAGACAAGAAATAACAAGTGTTGGTGAGGATGTAGGGGAAAAGGACCCCTCATGCACTGTTGGTGGGAATGCAAACTGTCGTAGCTGCTGTGGAAAACAGTATGTAATGCCTCAAAACATTACAAATAGAATCACCATATGATTCAGTAATTCCACTACTGGGTATTTCCCCAGAGAAAACAAAAACACTAATTCGGAAGGACATATGCACCCCTGTGTTTATTGCAGCATTATTTATAATAGCCAATATATGGAAGCAACCTAAGTGTCCATCAGTAGATGAATGGATAAAGATGCGGTGTAGATAATACAGTGGAATATTACCTAGCCATAAAAAAAAGAATGAGATCTTGCCATTTGCAACAACATTGATGGACCTAGAGAGTATTCTGCTAAGTGAAATAAGTCAGACAGAGAAAGACAAATACTATATGATTTCAGTTACACGTGGAATCTAAAACACAAATGAACAGACAAAAAGCAGAAACAGACCCATAAATACACAGAACAAACTGGTGGTTGCAGAGGGAAATGGGTGGAGGGAAGGCAAAATGGGTGAAGGGAAGTGGGAGATTCAGGCTTCTAGTTCTGGAATGAATAAGTCTCAGCAAAAGGAATATTGTCAATGGTATTATAATCGCATCATATGGTGATAGGTGGTAGCTACGCTTGAGTGAGCATAGCTTAATGCATAAACCTGTTGAATTACTAGGTTGAAACTAATGTTAACATTGTGTGTCAGCTCTACTTCAATAAAACAACAACAACACAACTTAAGTGGAAAACAAAAACAAAAACTTCAGGGTCTACCTTTGCCTACTAAATTGAGTAGGAAATCCTCAGGTGGCATTCCAGACTCCTATAAAAGGGCTTAAGTTGCCTTTTTGACCACTATTCTTTCACTCCTAATGAATGGAAGGCCAGATCCCCACCCCTTTTGCACACTTAATACCTGCACTGCACAATACAGTGGCCATGTGTCTCCTGTAGCTATTTAAACTGAAATTAATTCAAATTAAATACAATTTGAAATTTAGTTCCTCAGTCACACTAGCACATTTCACATGCTCAGTAACCACTCATGGCTGGTGTCTGCCTACTGGACAGCACAGATCCATTTCCATCATCGAGGAAAGTTCTTTTGGACAGCACTGGTCTGAACCTTTTCGTTTCTGTTCCTTCTCGCTACCGTCTCCTCCCTACTCACCATCTCTACCTGTGAACATTTTCTCCCTCTACCAGGGCCACCCACCTTGTATTTCCCCTCTCCCACACAGCCTTTCCTGATCATTCCTTTCTTCATGAGATGCCTCCACTCCTTCCCTTTAGAGTCTTGGTAATATTTTATCTGTGTTTCCTTTATGAAACCTACCCATTTGTTTTTCACACTGTAGCCACTCGTGTCTTTAACTCATTTCCAGTACTGAACTGGGAGACTCTTTGAGGTAAAGACTACATGAACGATCTTACTCTGAGCATAATATAGAGGGAGTTCAATAAATTGTTTTTGAACTGATCACCTAGAAAAGAGAATGGTTCTCTTTTAATTTGTGGAATTAGTTATGCACGGGGACTGTCTGGCCACCCTATTCTTTTTTCCTTCCTCCCACAATCACACAGGCCTCTGCTGTGAGACCCAGCAAGAAGTGCAGCCCCTGTCCTTGGCCTTCCCTGTGCAGGTGGCCATGGGCGGCACATTCCATCTTACAGCCAAATTACAGACATCAGTGCCAAGGAGACGAACTGGCTGCAGAATACAAATAAGATCCTGCGGCCAGGGCAGTAGTCAGCACGTAGGAGGTGGAATTTCAGGGAGGGAGTCACAGACACACAACTGAGGAGCAGGCAGGGTACAAACGACCCACCTCGGAGAAGTAACCCCAGAAGAAATGACTGGAATGACAGAGGCTAACCAAGTCAGGGAAGTGGTGAGGCTCAGATTGGAATTAAACTCACAGGATGGGGAGCCACAAGGTGTCTGTTCACAGACCCTGGAGGAGCTTTCTGGATGGTTTGTCATCGCCTGGCTGTGTGTGTTCATTGTGGCTTTTTGCTTAGCCCAAAGTTACCTACTACAAAGGAGAGGAACTCACCCAAAGCGTCGGCCAGCACATTTTTCAGACGCTTTAGGGACAGTCAGGTGCTGGCCTCTTCTGTCTGGTTTAGCTGCCCTTGGGAGCTAAAGAAGATGCTGGTTATCTACTTGTTGACCGGGGGGGTGGTGGTGCCCTGAGGCTGAGAGTGTGTGCATGTGCACATGTGTTTTCTCTAGTGGGGCTGAAGCAGAAGCATGAGACTAGGTGTTCAAGCTCTTTGTCTTTCCAGGCTGATTTTGCAGAGGGAGAAGCACTTCCATTATCTGAAAAGAGGGCTTCGACAGCTGACAGACGCCTATGAGGTAAGCATGCTGCCAGGAGCTCAGTTGGATGGTCAGCCAGATGGTCCTTTTTTCTGTTGGAATGTGAGACACTCGTGGGCCTGACCTGCTGCCGAGTCACCCTTTGATCCCCGTGGCTGTGGCAGGAGCCAGGTACGCAGGAGCCGGCGCTCCCACTCCTGAAAGGGCAGAACCAGCTCTCTAGTCGTGTCCTCCCCTGGGACGGACAGGGCAGCCTACATGGGATGGGGCTTTCTTGTACCTTAGATCGTGGTGAGGGGTTCACGTGCTTTCTCCTGGCCACCGCTTGTCAGCTGGCTAACAGGCAGTTCCTCTCCATCCCTAATCCTTTGCCCTATAAGCGGATCTAATTCCTATGCTGGTCAAAGGATCAGTATATAAATCCCAGTGAGGACTTCCACAGTTGAACACTGTAAAAATGCCCACACTTAGAGTGCATTTTAAATCACATTCCTCAGAGCCCTGGGCTTCCACAGAGGGGCCTCAGGGAGGGCAGTGGTGGTGGAGGAGGGGGTAGGGTGTTGGGAAGGTGGCAGGCAGGGGATGCATGTGAACAGGAGGGCTCCAATCTTCCTGCCTCACCTTATACACAGCAGCCCTGCCTTTAATTTGCTTTTTATTTGGCGGTCTGCATTTGATTATTTGCAGCAGGGATTGGCCAGCTGAAACGCCTGTAGACCCAAGCAGGTAGCGTAAATAAGAGAAGTGGGCAGGTGGGAGGGAGACTGAGGCATGCCCGAGGCCCTGTGCTTTCCCTCTGTTCCAGCAGACCCAGGCTGGCCAGATCTCTCTCTCTCTCTCTTTTTTCAAATTAAGCCAGAAATCCGATTTCTGTGTGACTCTCCCAATGCCTACAGGTTGCAACTAATTCTAATTTAAAAAACAAAACACTACAGGGAACAGGTAGAACATACCTATGGGCTAGACTTGGCTTTGGGGTCAAAATTTTCAACCCTTGACGGGGGTCCTCACTGGTTAAGGTGCAGTGAGCCCTGATACGGTTAATACTGTACCAGCTAACAGTTGAACAGAGTGTTGCAGCTTGCCATGCCCTCTCTCCCTACTTATCTCACCTACTATCTGATGGAGGTCAGTGGCAGGATTAAGTCATCTGCTCAGAAGCACATAGCTGTAAGAGGGGGAGCTGGGACTCCAACCCAGGCAGGCGGGATCCACACGCACAGCTCCCCAGGTGGTGGCCTAGCCGCAGCTGGGGACGGTCAGTGCATTTATGAAGAGGGCAGCTTGGGCCAATGGAAGGAGCACGGGAGTGCGAGTCCAGAAACCTGGCTTCTTGTCTCAGCTCTGACGTTTGATGGTCTTCGTCGTCTGGAAAAAGTTAATCTCCCTGGATCTCATTTATATACTTTTACTCTGGAAAACGGGAGCAGTACGACTACCTGCCTGCCTGCCTTGGATGCTCTATCCATGTTTATGGGTTGAATTGGGATCCCAAGCACCTCACGCATCACCTTGGGAAGCCTTTCCCAGCCCCTGAGGCAGAATTAGGCTCTTCATGTGCTCTGTCCAGACTCTGCTCCTGCCCATTGCAGTGTGTATTGTTATTCGGGTACATGCGTGCATGTGTTATGTGCCGTCTTGTTCCAGAAAGCTGTAAGGTGACTCGTGTTTAACTGCACCTGTCTAGAGCCTTCTTCCTCTATAGATAAACACACACATTCTATATCCCAAGCATCTCAAGAGTAGGAACTAAATTGTATTCATTATTGTGCCCCCCGTATCTAATACAATGCTTGGCACACACAAGAAGGTACCAAATATTTGTTGAATCGGTGAATGAGTTAATCCAGGAAATCGCTGTCTGAGAGCCTAGATCTCCTTGGGTCTACACTGAGAAAACGGCATCACTTAGCTTCCTAGCGTGTGGGTGCCCCTCTGCTGAGCCTTCCTTAGGCGCCTATCGGGGAGGACCTAGTGGGCTCAAGGTGGACTTCTTTGTCCCATTGTCCTTTCTGCACATATGGTCACTTCAGCTGCTGACTAGGGCCACAAAGCAAAGCGTCCTTCATTCACTTATCGTTCATAGGGTGCCCTCCTCCCCCTTTCCAGGCAGCCGGGGTGAGCCAGATGTCGCCTTGTCAGCAGCATCTTGGGATGATTCTGAATAAGGGTGTGTTCTCTCCCCTATGCCTTTTGCAGTGTCTGGATGCCAGCCGCCCATGGCTCTGCTACTGGATCCTGCACAGCTTGGAACTACTCGATGAACCCGTCCCCCAGATGGTGGCCACAGAGTGAGTCCGGCTTCAGGCAATCTGGGCTGTTCTTTGAAATTCTGTTTTGAGTCGGGGGTTCTTTTTGTTTTGTTTCTGTTTTATTGATTTTGAATGAAAAACACATCGGGCTACAAAGATACCCTTGCCCTCCCCTTGACCCCAGTAACTTCCTGAAACTCCTCCACTTTAGAAGCCTATTGTGAGCTCGTGGGTAGAACAAGACTTTGAACTCCCAAGAGAAGGATTCTGGTTTCTTCTATGGCCTTTTCTTTCGGCTCTTGCTCTGGTGTTTGAGAAAATTCTTCATCATCAATTCTGAGAGACATGATTTTGTCAGAAAGTACAGTATGAATTTGAGTAGCTTCTGTGGGGAAGCATGTGCCAACCCAATGAACAAAAATGCCTTTTCCTTCCCTAAACACCTCCATCGACCTCCCTCCCCACCAGTGCCTGGGGGACAGTGTAGCTCTTGATGGTACTAGATGTGTTACATTCTTGGTGTGCAGATATTTTGACCCACAATTTTCTTAAACTTCTGATTTATGAGTAGAGATCTAAGCAAATGAGATTCTCCCCAAACTGCTGGTGCAGATGGTGTTCTGGGGATGACTGTGGCACCTCATCCTTAGAAGCTCATCACAATTTATATTTTAAAGCAGAACCTTATCCTCACTCCAGTCTTAGGGATACCTGGGATAGGGAAGGGCAGCCAGGGATCAGATCCGATGCCCCAGTTCTCACGGAGAGAGAGAGAGAGAGCACATTCCCTTGGAAACATCTGGAGTTCATCTGCTCCCCTGGCGCTCCTGAGGGAGAGGAGTCCGGGAGGGAAGGCCCGTGAGCCGGGGTCGTATTCCCGAAGCACACAGCGCCGGCCCCATGAGGATGCATGGAGGCTGGCCTGGGCCCCGCCCCGGTCCCAGTGCCCCCTGCCTGGGTCACATTGTCAGGTCAGAAGAACAGAACCACACATTGTCTCATTCATTCTGTCTTAACAATAACCTCTCATTCTTGCCTTCCTGGGCAGGGTGTCTTGTGATGACTGTGGATGGGGAAGATAATAAAGAATTAGGCAGTTAACCCTTGTGATGTGTACGATGCTTTCTGAGGGAGAGGAAAAATATGCATTGTCCTCATCATGACGCTGCTGCAAGCCTAGTTGCTTCTAGCTCTGGAAGTAGAATTGGACCCAGTTTCTGCAATAACAGGGATTTAATTGTCAAAGGCCCATGTGTTTTTGAAATACCAGTTGGGGGTTGTGGAGTGTTTGGGAAATTTCTCCCCCACAGATACACAATCAGGATGTATAGCAGGGGAATGGGAGAGGCGCACATGAGAGAAGAAAACAAGAAATGGAGGATTCGGGGGCAGGGAAGAACAGGTGTGCCCGAGGAGGACATAGTTCCTGAAGAGGAAGACCGCGGGTCAGACTTGGGTCGGCTTCGATTTGGGGTTTGTTCTAGGTTGTAGACTCGGTGTGGTGTAGGTGAGGCTTTGCTGAGAAAAGGAGTGTCGGGGCGGCTTCCGTGGCAACGTCAGAAGCGAGGACTCCTTCAAAGGGCTTTTCACAGTGAACACCTGGACCCGAGCCCACTCTCCACAGGAGGGGTGTGTTAAAGTGTGTTTGAAGCTGAAGTAAAACATGGTGCGGTGCATACAGTGAAATACTGTATAGCCATTTAAAAATTGCACTTAACAGATGTTAACTAGACTTGCTGTGATCATTTTGCAATATATACAAATACCGAATGACTGTGTTGTACACCTGAAACTTATAAAATGCTATGTATCAATTATACTTTAATAAAAATGTATACATAGGAAGTACATATTTGTTTATAAAAATGGATACGGACTCCCTGCCCAGCGGGGAGCCTGCTTCTCCCTCTCCCTCTGCCGTTCCCCCTGCTCATACTCCCTCTCTCTCTCTCTCTCTCAAATAAATAAATAAAATCTTTAAAAATGCATACATTTATGTAGAAAGGTGTTCATGATTTAAGTGAAAAAGGTAGTTAAAAAGATTCAACTTCTGTAGATTAAAAATAGACCAATTACATGCATAGAGAAAACCAGAAGATATGCCCACCTGGTAGTAGTTATTTCTGGATGGTGGGGTTATTTGCATGTTTTATTTATTTTTTTAAATTTTATTATGTTATGTTAGTCACCATACAATACATCATTGGTTTTTGATATGGTCATCCACGATCCATTGTTTTCGTATAACACCCAGTGCTCCATGCAGTACGTGCCCTCCTTAATACCCATCACTGGGCTAACCAATCGCCCCTCCCCCCTCCCCTCTAAAACCCTGTTTGTTTCTCAGAGTCCATAGTCTCTCATGGTTCATCTCTCCCTCCAATTACCGCTCCCCATTTTTCCCTTCCTTCTCCTAATGTCCTCCATGCTATTCCTTGTGTTCCACAAATAAGTGAAACCATATGATAATTGACTTTTATTTGCATGTTTTAAAATGTTATTTTATTGTTTTGTAGTTAAAAGAATGCTTTAGAACTAAAAAGCTAGTTTGTTCTAATTTCAAGAACCACGTGATAGTGAATGAGAATTTCTGCTTCCCAGCTGCCTTAAAATCTTTACTTGTGGTTCTTCTGAGCATTGATTTAACAGACTTTTAAAGAATTACTTAGACTTTCCAATAATGAATTTTGTTTTGTGCCTAGCAGACAGTTAGTTCTAGGTGCAGGTAATATCTGTTATCAATGAGCTTAGTAGCTTTGACAAATAAGGAAATAAGCTATTTTTGGTAAGATACAGAGAAATCTTAATGACTTCCATAAAAATGTGGAATTTTTTAAAAAGACAATCTGATATAGGATATTGCCTTTTTGTTTATTTTGCACAGAGAAAAGAAAATGTGGTCACGTTTCTGTTCACTTCTTCGTTAAGGTGCAGAATTTAGGTCTGGAGTATTATTATTTTCCTGCCCCTTTCTTTTCCCACTCTGCCACCATGTGCAGGTCACACACACACACACACACACACACACACACATACACGTGCGCGCGCGCACACGTTTCTCTTTCCTATTTTGTTCAGCGTTGTGCTTCTGTTTGTTTAGGGGACAGTATGGCAGGCCGAGTTCCCTCTAGTGGACAAAATCACTTTTTCAGCTGCTGTGAGTGCCTGCTGAAGCCAGCAAAGCCAGGTCTTTACTGCAGGTCTCAGACCTTTCAAGAACAGTATATTCATAGGTAGGAATTTAGCTTGCTGCTCTTGAGAGACCGTATCCACAAATTTGCACGTGTTTACCCGAAATAAATTAATATCTTGGAACTGGACGAAGTACATTTGTTGATGATTTAAGCCCGGAAGGAAGCATCCTTCAATGAGAGTCCCATGCTTTGTTATTGAAAAGTACTTGAATGTAACACACAAAGTGAAGTGAAGTCTTAGGGGGACCACTGCACTGTTAAAGTTAGGTTTTTAGCTTCTGTAAGATCTAAAAATTGTCTTTAACTTAATTGTTTTAGGACTTCTCCGCTTGCTAAGTTTTTCCAAGTATTACATTTCAATTTTCGTGTGTCAGTGTTTTACTATTTCCCTTTCAAAAGGTTATTAGTAGCTGATCCCCTGGTAGCTCTTTAAATATTTTTCCTTTTAGTTTTTAAATATAATTTGTCTGTTTCCTTGCCTTTCTATGAAGATACCTCATCTCGTCCTTTGTGTCCTAGGCATTTTTTGGCCAGGCACTGCTGGCCTAGTGGGTAGAAGTTGGGGTGCTGCCAGATACCCTCCATAGGACAGTTCCCACAACGAATAGCTACGCAGTCCAAAATGTCAGTAGTGCCAAGGTGGAGAAGCCCTGCTCTAAAATTACCAACTTCAGCCTTGACCATAGTTCCAGAACAGCAGCGTCCAGAGGATGGCTGCGCTTGGTGAAGTCAAACAACGTGTCAGACTCTCCAGGCAGCACTGGCCTCCTGGGGTTGGTGCAGAGCCCACCTGCCTCTCACCCAGTCACTGCCGGACTCCGCTTGGGGAGGACTTTCTCTCCCTCGCGCTAAGCTCAAGTTGTTTTATGGTATGAAATTCGAAAGACTTCGTCCTAGAGGAAGCCCGATGTCCACACATCCATCTTGTATTGGCCTCCTCTCCCAAGCCATCCTGCTCAAGGATGACTGTTGCTATTTCCAAAGCTGTCATCTTTTTAACCTCTTCTGGGCTGTCAGTCTGTCCATGGTAACCTGTTCTGGTGCTGAAGGTTTTCTTAAATCTGACCTAAATTCTGCTGCTGTGGTTCAGCTTCAGTGTTCATTTCTTTACCAGAAAGTTTGTACAGTTACTCTTTGCATGCTTGAGGTATTTTTCTGGGTGGCTTCCTCACTGTGCTTGCCTATAATATTACGCCTTTTAATATTTTTAATATTTAGCCATTTTTACAACTCTAACCTAAACCTCCTTTGAGTTAGAAAATGGAGGCTTGAGCCAGATACAGTTGTGACCAGCACTGTGTTTATTTTATTTAGTTAGTTAATTTTATTGTATTAAATAATTCATTTATTTTTGAAGATTTTATTGATTTATTTGAGAGAGAGAGGAGTGAGAGAGAAAGAGCACAAGCGGGGTGGAGGGGCAGGGGATGAGAGAGAAGCAGGCTCTCTACTGAGCAGGGAGCCCAAAGCGGGGCTCAATCCCAGGACCCTGGGATCATTACCTGAGCTGAAGGCAGTCATTAACTGACTGAGCCACCCACGTGCCCCCAGCACTGCATTTATAATGCTCTTAACACGTGTTCTCATTTTTGTTCACAACTCACGGGCCCTAACCTCTGGTCCTTTTTCTCCTATATTCCCAGTCCTTTCCCATCATATATTTATATGCTTTACTCATCCCCTACTCCTGCCATCCCTAAGTATATTATCTGTTACTTGTCCATGTTTTGTTTGTTCTATTCTTATGTGCTTCTGATTTGTTTAATATTATTCTGGACTTTTAATTCTCACCTTGGAGGTGTTTCTCTGCTCCTTTGGAATTATTTGTTTGTTCACTGTACATGCTTTAGAATGCTTCATCCAAGTTGGTGACAGAGATGCCCAGAATCAACCACTTTAGGTCAGTCCTCAACCATCACCTCAGAGTCCAAGTAAATCCCTTATGAGGCTGACGGTAAATCATTAATACTCTTGCTTTGAACTTGATCTCCTTACAGGTCTCACATACTTTTTAATAGTTGAATGAGAGAGTGTTGATGTTCGATAGAACTTTCCACAATAATGGAAATTTTCTCTATTTTGTGAGAGCCACTGGGACATGTAGCTATTGAACAATTGCAGTGTGGCTTCTGTGACTGAGGAGCTAAAGTTTACATTAATTTAATTAATTTAGTTTAAAATTTAAGTAGCCTCATGTGGCTAGTCACTACCTATTGGACAGCACAGATCTTTCGCATTGCTACCCAAAATGTGGTTCCCCAGACCAGTGGCATTGTCATCACCTGGAGTTTGCTGAAAGGGCAGACTCAAGCCCATCTAGCTCTTCTGAGTCAGAGTTCATTTTAACAAGATTCTGAGGTGATTTCCATGTGCACTCAAGTTTGAGAGGCACCGATACTTGGCTGTATATTGGAGCCACGTGGGAATTTTAAAAAATATGGCCACTTGGGTCCCACCCTCAGTGATTCTGATTTCATTGGTATTAGATGTGGCCTGGGTGTTGGGTTTTTAAAAAGACATCCCCCAAGTGATTCTAATTGCTCAGCTAAGACTTGTGATTCTCAAGCTTCGTGTGTATTCACATCATCTGGGAATTTGGTAAAAATATGGAGGCCCAGGCTTGTTTCTTGCATCTCTGTTGTCTCTACTCACTCTCCAGTGATTGTGATACACACATTTTGGGTTTGAAAATCCCTAATCTTAAAGATAGTTCCCCACTTTGTTGCCATTTGTCACGTTAGCTAGAATGAAACGCCTTGCTGACCTGAAAGCAAACAGGTCTCCTCGCCCTTTTAGTCATACGACTAAATGAATGATGCATGAAAACTTGTTCTTCACAAAGTCTGCCACTCTTGGTATTTGCACCATGTTTCCTGCTTGTGATTTTTTTTTTTAACTAATTGGTAAATTTCTGGCCTTTAAGATAAGTTTTTCCTCCCCCTTTCTATAGATAGAAGTCTCATTCACATTTTGGTTTTCAGAACTGCTAAGAACTCTGCTAATGACGGCTGGTAGCTTCATGATCAGTTTGCCAGTTCCTTAAGGTGGGAGTTGGAAAGCCTATGGAGCAGAATGTTCTATAAAATGGAAGCGTCTGAGAGTCCAGAAAAGCCCCGCCCTGCTCCCCAGCATAGCCCCATGGCCAGTCAGATGCTGCATGTCAGCTGAGGGAGGTTGGCATGGAGGGATGATTTAAAGGTGTCCAGTACATTCAGATCCTGGCTCTCCAGACATGAGGCTACAGGGTCAGGGGTGTTGTATTTGGCACGATTCTATCTTGGGAGTTGGGAAAGAGAATGGATAGCTAGGTGACTCTTTTTCTTTTCTTTTTTTTTTTAAATGTGCTGTTAAGTTTTATATCAACTAAAACCTTTTGTTTTTGTGATACAGAAAATGCCAGTGTGGCCAGCCTTTGTCAGGACATGAATTTATTAGCTATTTGTTTCCAGGACATACGCTATGAATTGATGAAGGTTTGGAAAATATGTTAGGAACAAACTCATTTTCTCAGTGAAAATTAATTGCTATTACAAATATGACACAGTACTGTCTGCCTTCTCTGCTGATCAACTTCCACTTCAATCCTCATGTTTCCTGCAGTAAAATCAGAGGTGCAGATTGAAGGGAGTGTGTATTTTTTTTTTTTTTTTTTAACCTGTGAAGACTTCAGAGCTCCAGTAGCGAGTCAGCAGTGTTTTCTATTGCTATCCCTGCGAGATAATGGAAGGTCTGAAATCAAAAGCCATCAGATATTATGTGGAAAAGCAATAATAAGCTTGTGCCCTGGAGGAGATGAGCTAGAGTCTGTGCGGTTTCTCTGTCAGCAGTAGATAAGAAAGAATGAGATCAAAGAGTCCAAGGGAAGAAGGCTGCCTGAGCACCAGGGCAGAGATTTGCAGCTTGTTCTCTTAAACGGAGGCTTGTCCGAATTGGAAGCCTGTGATCCCGGCTGAGTTGTGGGGAAAGAGCTCAATAACCAGGACTTTCCTGGGGCACCCCTTCCTGATGAACTTCAGAGGACCTTGGATAAATAGGGGCTCCCTTGGTTTGACCTCAGACAAGAATGTAACTTCTGGGCAACCTGATGCCCTGCTTGGAGGTTTCCCTCAGTGGTGGACCTGGAGATTCTCCAAAAGCCTACAGGCTGGGATGCATTTTTGTGATATGAGTTAGCAGTGCTGAGGTTTGCCACAACTGAGGTGAGCGTGATAGAAGTCCACTTTTCTTTTGTTCTCCTAGCCATGGAGGCAGACTCCATTAGAAGCTTTTTTTAAAAAATTAACATATAATGTATTATTTGTTTCAGGGGTACAGGTCTGTGATTCATCAGTCTTAACACAATTCACAGCGCTCACCGTAGCACATACCCTCTCCAATGTCTATCACCCAGCCACCCCATCCCTCCCACCCTCCTCCACTCCAGCAACCCTCAGTTTGTTTCCTGAGATGAAGAGTCTCTTATGGTTTGTCTCCCTCTCTGGTTTCCTCTTGTTTCATTTTTCCCTCCCCTCCCCTATGATCCTCTGCCTTGTTTCTCAAATTCCACATATCAGTGAGATCATATAATGATTGTCTTTCTCTGATTGACTTATTTCACTTAGCGTAACACCCTCTGGTTCCATCCACGTCACTGCAAAATGGCAAGATTTCATTTTTTTGATGGCTGCATAATATTCCATGGTATATATATACCACATCTTCTTTATCCATTCATCTGTTAATGGATATCTAGGCTCTTTCCATAGTTTGGCTATTGTGGACATTGCTGCTATAAACATTGGGGTGCACGTGCCCCTTTGGATCCCTACATTTGTATCTTTGGGATAAATACCCAGTAGTGCAATTGTAGAAGCTTCTTTCTTGGTGGTAGTAGGAATAAAAGTCAGAAACCCCCGGGGCTTAGGTGACAACAGGAGTAAGAAGACATCTCTTGAAATATCCTGGGTAGGCCTAGGTGGTGGCTGCAGCCCAGAGTGGTTAGCGTGGACAGAGGTTGGACACCATCACAACTGAGACAAAACTCAATTTAGGGACCTCAGAGGCAAGGAGAAGGGGCTGGGTCCACAGATCCAGCATGGCGAACTGAGGGGAAAGTATGGGAAAGATTCTGTCAAGAGGCATGAGACTGGGCGCCTGGGTGGCTCAGTTGGTTAAGCGACTGCCTTCAGCTCAGGTCATGATCCCAGGGTCCTGGGATCAAGTCCCACATCGGGCTCCCGGCTCAGAGGGGAGCCTGCTTCTCCCTCTGACCCTCTCCTGTCTCATGCTGTTTCTCTCTCGCTCGCTCTCTAATAAATAAATAAATAAAATCTTTAAAAAAAAAAAAAGGCATGAGACTTACTCCCAATTCTAGGAAAAGCTGTTGGTCTCTGCCCGGGCTTCTCCTTGCTTCACAGCTAGGCGGGTCCTTAAATGCGAAACTCAGAAAGAAGGGCATTCAAAATAGCAGGGTAGAGACGCCCTTCTCAGAGGTTATATTCAACATATGTTCAGTAGTTGGGAGGAGAGGTTTTTTTTTTTTTTTCTCTTTTGAGGGCAAGTCATGGACTCTGGTGGAATTTGATGTTTGGAAGTGAATGCTCTCTGACTTTGGTTTTCCCTTTGGCTGTGTACCTAGCGTGTGTCAGTTCCTGGAGCTGTGTCAAAGTCCAGAAGGTGGCTTTGGAGGGGGCCCTGGCCAGTACCCACATCTTGCACCCACGTATGCGGCAGTCAGTGCGCTCTGCATCATTGGTACCGAGGAGGCCTATGACGTCATTAACAGGTACAGCCAAAGCAGCAGTACCGGACAGCCAGAGGCCCCCGCCTGCTGACACTGCCCTGACCATTGCTGTCTCCTGCCTCCCACCTGTTTGTTTCTCAGAGAGAAGCTTCTTCAGTATTTGTACTCGCTGAAGCAACCCGATGGCTCTTTCCTCATGCATGTTGGAGGTGAGGTGGATGTGAGGTGAGTAGGGTTTTTCTCAGGCTGCCCCATCAGTAGATTCTAGAGCTTATCTGCCATTGGAGATGCCAAACCCAAGGAACAACATGGAAAACCTGCTGCTTTGTCTCACAGAATGACACGTAGAATGACGTGTCAGGGACACAGTTCATAATCATGGCAAACATGAGGCAGACGTCCTCAGGTGTCACTGTCCCTTGACTTCTTCTTTGTAAATGTCAAAATATAAGTAAGGAACAAAATCAAATGCTTTGAAGAATCAAAAACTTATCTGGTTGGTAGAAAATGACATACCATAACATAAAATAACTGTATAGTGTAACATAATCTTTCATCTCTCTGGGATAGGAAGGGAGAAGGAAGCCCAGCAGGGACCTAGTAAATATTTTCTGAATGAATTTGATGAAATCGTGAGAATGTCTATCACCTGCATGAGAGTCGCTTTGGGAGGTACAAAAACCCTTGGGGGCCAGTAGAGTGCAGGGAAATAGAAATTTCAATAACTGATTAGAACCGGTTGGCTCAAAATTATTATTTCACTCTAGAATGATCTAATGTACCTAGCAAGTAGCTCACTCATCTGGCAGGAGATTACTGAAGCATATGGGGAATTCACTGACTAAGCCATTTCTCAAAGGTGTTGGATCATTGAAATTCTATGATAAATTCTTATTATTTAGTCAGAGAAATATGTTTTCTCGAGCTTTCTATAGCAAAGCCATCTTATTACCTTGTTTGTAAATGTGTTTAGCTTCCACACAAGTTGATTAATTTTCTGGCTTAACCATTGGTTTGAAAGTAAAGGGGGAGAAAAAAACCATGTAACGTGTCTATTCAAACCAAAAACCTGTTCTCCACTGGAAAACTGGTTTCTTAATAACACTTCCGACCCCAAACGTGTGTTTTTTTTTCCTCATGTTAAACAATTCTGACACCAACTAACCAGATTTAGCTCAGATTTCACAGGTTAAGGGCTCAGTCCCACAAGATCACCCCCACTTCAGATGCTTCCCCATGTTACCCACACTTCTGTCTGACTTGGCTACAAATCAGAGGTTCCCATGACCCCTCTTCAGGTTCAACAATTTGCTAGGAGGGCTCACAGAACTCAGGGAAACACTTTACTTACTGGTTGATTACAAAGGATATTATAAAGGATATAAATGGACAGCCAGATGAAGAGGTATATAGGGCGAGGTCTGGAAAGGTCTAGAGGGCAGGAACTTCTGTCCCTGTGAAGCTGGGGTATGATGCCCTCCAGGCAGTCACATGGATGCATTCACCAACCTGGAAGCTCCTCAAATCCCGTCATTTAGGGTTTTTATGGAAGTTATCTTGTGTAGGCATGATTGATGAAATTGTTGGCCATTGCTGATTAACTTGATCTGCAGCCCCTCTCCTCAGGGGAGTGGGGCTGAGAGTTCCAACCCTCCAGTTCCTTTGGCAAGCAGCCCACCCTCCAGGAGTCACCTCATTCGCATAACGCAGGTGTGCTTCACCAGGGCCTGTTCTGAATAACTAGAGACTCTCCTGTCACCCCTGTCAAGCAGGAAATTCCAAGGGTTTTAGGAGCGCTGTACCAGGAATCTGGGAGAAGGCCAAATATATATTTTTATTATATCATACTATCCCAGTATCTGGTGTTAAAACATAAAATGAGGCATATTTAAAAAAATATAAGAGTTTGAGCAAAAATCTAGTCAAACTGGCAGCGTCTAACCCAGGAGATAGAAAGGTGCTCCAAGGAGCTACACAAAATGAGAGACTTTTATAGGCAGAAGGGACTAGGAACAAGGAAGTTATACTAGGCAAACAAGTGGGTAGTTATTGCGAGGTTACTTTCCTTTAGGGGACAGCAGGGTTCTATCAGGCAGATGACCTATCCAGTGCTGATCAGGTGCTTCCTGATTAACTGGTTTAAGACTTCATTTCCGGAGAGCTGAAACTATTACTAAGTTGCAGTTTGGTGAGGTGGGGGCTTAGCATAAGTGACTCCATTTGGGGCCTGTTGTTTTGTGTTTAACCCTGTAAATGCCAACAAAGCCAATATAACTAATGAAGAAAAGCAGTATTGTGTTGACTCTTCTTAAGGAAAAAGTTAAACATTTTTTCCCCCTCACAGACACTAGATTTTCATTTCTCTTCTACAGATAGTCCAACTGAATATGCACAATCTCAAAATTTAGCTTTTTAAAACTTCTGACATTGAGGCAAAGGCAGGTTCCTTTGGCATTGTATCACATACCTTTTTCAGATGTGAATATTCTCTGGCTTATTAGTTCCAGCATGAGTTTTTTCTGTGTTCTTATTTATATCTGCTAGACAAATGGTAGTAAACTTCGCCAGTAAAATCGATCCGTTCCACCCAAGAGCCCTGCAGCCTTATCTCACCTGTACTCACCTGTATCTCACCTGTAAGCTCCTCTGGTAATGTGCTCCCTTTCAGCCATGCTTCTCATTTGCATAGGGTCACAACGCCTCCTTGCTTTGCCTGGTTTCTAGTATCCTAGTTCCATCATTTCTTGCTTGGTATTTAATTGTCCTTTGCCAGAAAGTGTCAGCCAGGAGTCCAGAGTGCTTATTGAGTGGGTTTGACCAGGAGAGAAGCAGCAGTGACAGGCGGGGTGTGTGTGGGGGGTGCCTTTGGGCATCTGGAGGCTAGCAGGTCTCATTCTGGGTTAGACAGAGTGGCCTCTTGATCTTTCCTGTCTCTCACGATTCCTGATAGTTTCTGGGATGAGCTTATTCAGGGGTTTATGGCACAGGTGATCAGACCGCAGTGAACTCCTAGCAAGCGCCATCCTTTCTCAGTTCTCAAGAAAGGAGGTTATTTATTACTGACCTCCTAATCTAGGTTATAGAATCTGGAGCATTCTGTGAGGGTAGGGGGGAGACAGAGACCCAGCATTGGCAGAAGTTGAGGTGACAGGGCATAGAGTGTGTTCAAGAAAGCAGTTTCGTGTTGCTGAAGTATAGAGGGCCTCATGGGCAGTAGAAGTGAAGCTGGAAGAACAGGCTGGGACCAGACTGAGGGATCCTGAAATCTTAAGAAGTGGGAGTTTAAGAGCAGTGGGAAGCCACGGACCAGTTTTAAGTAGGGAATGACGTGATTTGATCTGTATTTTATTAGAACTTCTCCTAGTTGCAGTGAATAGATTGTGGTGTTTTAGTCAAAGTCCTCTGACTTCAGGGCCGGAGGGAGGAAGACCAGGCAGGAGCTGGATCCAGGTAATGGTGACTTGGATTTGGGGTACAGCAGAGAGGATGGAGAGTAGTGAACAAATCTGAGAGATGTGATGAGCAGATAGAAGGAGAGAGGAAGAAACTGCATGAAAAAGATGCGTTTTGTTCCCCCGCTGTGAGATCTAGGACTAGTGGCTTCTGGCCTCAGCTCTCAGTTCTTCCATTTGTGAGAGGCAAACTACGTGGTTGGCCGCCTCCCTACCTCAGAAGTTACGTTAAGGTTCAAGAGCAAATACTGGGGAACCCCTCTGAGAGGCTCAAAATCTGAAAGAAATGAGATCAGACCTCTGAGGTTAGCTTATGGTCAGTGATACTGTTTGGCACGCAGGACTCTCGCATGCTTCTGATGCCTGCTGGAGTAACTCGGCGTCTGCCGTGCCGCGGCCAGCGCGAGCAGGCTGATAAAAAGGCTGCTGTAGCAAAACAACGCTCGCAGCTTCCGCAGAGATTTTTTTGGAATACCTCCTAAGTTTGGCTTCGTAATTACGTCCATATTGAACGACATGGAAACTAGGCCCTCCTCTTTCCTCCCTTTTATATTCCTCAGGAGCCCTTAGAAAAAGGATATGTAAGCAGAATTAGAACAAACAGTTTTTGTCTTCATCGTAAAATGGAGCTGAGATGCTGGATATTTGAAAAGGGTGTAGAAGGAAAGAAAACACAGTTTGTAGATATATTCTGTAATAGAGGGAGAAGCTGAAATAAAATGTGTCCTGAGAAGAATTAGGGCTGGCAGGATGGAATGGCAAGAATTATTCCAAATCAAGTAGGATAACATTAAAAAAAAAAAAGTTCTCTTTCTTTTTCATTTAAAAGTGTGTGTGTGTGTGTGTGTGTGTGTGTGTGTGTGTGTACATATACTGGTGGGGTGCTGGAAATCAAAGCTCTTTTCTCTCTAAAGGCCTAAGGAAAGTGTCTAAGTGGACTCATCGATTCCTGTTCCTCTGTTCTGGACTAAGCAGCCATTAGGGTCTAGTGCCCTGCTTTGGAGTGTCTGTTGCAGAAAAAAATATATAGTTAACCTTTAATGTGTCCATGTATAAACAGAAATCCTGGATCTAAAACATTACTGACGTCGAATGAATGAGCGTATCAGAAATAGCCGAATGACACCGCAGAAGTTTGGGAACCATGATAGGTCTTTGAAAGAAGAGCTAAATTCACTTTGGACATGAACTGATATGGCTGTTATTTCCTCTGATGTAGATTTGACCATGTGGAGGTAGGGAGACTAGAATGTCATGTCCTTTCACTGAAGTCACGCTGTGAGCAACTCTATCCAAATAGAATGTCAAACCTCTCAGTCGGAGACCCAGGAGGACTGACCGAGTGCCAAGAGGGGATTACAGCTTACCAGGCAGAGAGCAGTCTGCCTGAGTTCAGTGAACCTTATTTTAGCCCTTCCTTAAAGTTTAACGCTACCCCCCTCTGTTTCTGTCCTTCCAGAAGTGCATACTGTGCCGCCTCCGTGGCTTCTCTGACCAACATCATCACTCCAGACCTCTTTGAGGGCACTGCCGAATGGATAGCAAGGTGAGAGCTGCCGGGATTTGTCCTGGCCTCTTGGAAAGCAGGTGGTTAAGATTCTGAAAATAAGGAAAATGAAAAAGGAGTGGAAGGGAATATAAAAATTACAAGAGATGGATTGGGGTTGTAGCGTCGTGCATTTCAAAAATACTTCAAAAGATTTCTTTTTTTCCCAAACTTTCTTCAATGTTGTATTATTGTGTAGATTGGCCAGGATCAAAACCTTGCTCAAACAGTACTTGTTGGCATCTAAATGTAATTTAACCAGTTTGGAGAGCAACTTGGTAATACCTTAAAGATGCCTTTGCTAATGACTCAATAACCCCACACCTACAGAAGCTCACACACCTGCATGAAAGAGACAAACATATGACTTGTTTGTAATGGCAAAAACCCAGAAACAGGTTAAATGTTCATAAGCACAAGAGGGAGAAGCAAGTCGTGGTATAGTCACATTGCGGTATAAAATAGCAGTTAAAATGAACGAACCAGAGCTGTATGTGTCAAGATGGATAAATCTCAAAAACAACACTGAGTTAAAATAAAGGGTGTTAAAACATGCAGATTAGCACATTTACTTAAAATTTGAAAACACGCACAATAATTCTGTATTGTTTATAGAAAGAATCACATGTGGCGATATAAAAACATGCATGGGAAGAATAAGCACCAAATTCAGGATGGTGGTAACTTCTCAGGGAGAGCAGAGAAAATGAAATCAGGAGATGTCTATCCATCTCCACAGGAGACTTCAGCTGTATCTGTAATGGTTCATTTCTTTAAAATAAAAGAAAGACCTGAAGTGCATATGACTCAGTTAAAGCTAGGTGTTACATACATGTACGTTCTATGTATTATTTGCTATACTTTCCTAGATGCTTCAAGTATCTCGTGATTTAAAAAAAAGAAAAGGAAAGGTATAGTAGATACCTTTGTACTATTACGGAATGATATCCAAGCTTTATTACTTTGTTTTTTACATTTTTATTCTTACCAAAGTAGTACCTATTACTGTGAAAATATAATTTACAGGTAAATCAGATGGTAAACTATGATCATATTTACTTTCCTATATAATTTTTATTTCCCTGGAATTAATCATCACCTCTTTTTTAAAATGTATACATCATGAATTTATTCCCAAATTTTCTGCCAGAGCTATAAAATCACTCTCAATACAGTCAAACACTTTAAGTAATGTATCAGTTCTCGTGTGTGTGTGTGTGTGTGTGTGTGTGTGTGTGTATTTTGAGTTCTCCTTCCTGGAGCCCTCTGCCCTCCCGCTTCTGTCTGGACAGATTGCTCTCAGCATGCTGCACAGCAGGCATCCAGAAGCTTCCTTTCAGCATGAAATTCACTTCACTTCTCTCCTTTGTTGAAGCCTCTGCCCTCCTTTTTCTTGGCTTACTTACATGTTTTAATGAAGCACATACTCCAGTAGATCCCAAAAGAGAGCACTTAGGAGGTGAATTTTTAAGATTGTGCATAATAGTTATTCTAGTCTCACACTTGACTGAGATTTTATTTGGTTAGAGATTTCTAAATTGGAAACTGTATAAACTGTATTCCTTCGGAATTTTTTAGCATTCCTCCATTATCTTTTGGCTTCCAGTGTCATTGTGGAAAAGGCTAACAATAATAACAACCAACATTTACTGAAGACCTGGCATGTAATACTCACTGGTAAGGTAGCTATAGTTTAGAGATCGAGAGTATAGGCTTTTGAGCTAACCTGCCTGGGTTTGGATCTTTATTATACTTTCTCTGTCTCAGTTAAGAATTCCCATCTTTTTATTCATTACAAGTGTATTTTTTTCCCATCTTCCTGAGGTAAATATATAGTTATAAAATCTGCTTTAAAATTCTTGTGTGGTAATTTCGACATGTGGGTATCTTGGAGTTGGCATGCCACATTTTCCTGATTCTGCATATGTCAAGTAATTTTTGGATTGTATCTTAGACATGGTGGTGTTATATTGTAGAGATTGGATTCTGTTAGATTGCTCTAAAGAGTGTTGATGGCTTTGTTTTAGCAGCAACTCGGTTAGACCCAAAGTGCGGATTGTCGTACGTGCTCTGGGCATCAGTTCAGCAATTTGATCAGTTCTTGGGTCACAGGCTGCTTTCAGTTTGCCTAGTGCATGTGTGCTCCGGAGTCAGGTAGAAACGTCAGTGACGTTTAAACACGGAATTTGGAGTTTGCCTTCTCTGGCTCTCCTCTTTCTGGTATTCCTCGTCCATTTCTGTCAGCCTGGTTCTTCTTACCAGAAAAATGGTGGGCTCTCTATTCATTTCGGCTGCCCTCCACTGACTTCCACCACTGGCTGACTGCAGCCATCCTCAGGGCTAGCTGGGAAGAAAAAAAATAGGGTGGGGGAGGGAGGAGCCTGCCTGCCTGCTGTTGTCTGCTCCAACCATTAAACCCCACCAGAACCTGCCTGCCTCTTTTCAGTCTACTAAGACCTCGGGAAAAGTTGTTTCTGTGTATTTTGTCCAGAGTGCGTAGCTAGTATTTGCAGGAGGATTGGTTTGTTAGGCACTTACTAGACACGGAACTCTGACTACCTGGGTTTGAATCCCAGTTTTGTCACTTTTAGTAGCTTTGGACAAGTTATTTCTCTTCTCCATGCCATAGTTTCCTTGGATGTCAAATGGTGGGATATTGAATTTGATGTTAAGCTGAAATGCAAGGAATTTTTTTTTAAAGATTCTATTTATTTGAGAGAGAGAGAGAGAGTATGAGAAGGGGAGGGTCAGAGGGAGAAGCAGACCCCCCGCTGAGCAGGGAGCCCAATGCGGGACTCGATCCCGGGACTTCAGGATCATGCCCTGAGCCGAAGGCAGTTGCTTAACCAACTAAGCCACCCAGGCGCCCTGAAATGCAAGGAATTTAAGTGGCCAAAACCTGTTATGGTAACCACTGCCTCCCAGTGCCATTGTGTGTGTGTGTGTGTGTGTGTGTTTAAGATTTTATTTATTTGATGGGGAAAGAGAGCGTGCACAAGCAGGGGGAGCGACAGGCAGAGGGAGAGGGAGAAGCAGGCTCCCCATTGAGCAGGGAACCCAATGCGGGGCTCGATCCCAGGACCGTGGGATCATGACCTGGGCCGAAGGCAGACGCTTATGTTTTGTTTCTCTTTTTTCTCTGTCCCACCGAATCACCCTCCCTAGAAATTTTTTGGACTCTTTATTCTTGCTGTTTAGAAACTTCATGCTGATGAACCATGATACGGATTTTTTTTTTTAATTTCTTTTGGCACTCAGGTATATTCAATCTGGAATTGCATATACTTTAGTTCCAAGAATCTTCATTATATTATTTCTTTGATAATTTCTTTCCCTCTGTTTTCTGTGTTTGCTGTTTTTATAACCTCCTATAAGTAGGGTTGGTCTTCTAATTTTTCAAATTATTTTGCCTATCAAGACTCTTAATCTTTCTTTTTTAAAAAAATTTTATTGTTATGTTAATCACCATACGTTACATCATTAGTTTTTGATGTAGTGTTCCATGATTCATTGTTTGTGCATAACACCCAGTGCTCCATGCAGAATGTGCCCTCTTTAATACCCACCACCAGGCTAACCCATCCTCCCACCCCCTTTCTTATTGTACTTTCTGAGAGATTCCCTTACCTTTTATTTTCTAATCCTTCTGTTGAGTTTTTATTTCTGCAATTCTATTTTAAATTTTCCAGAGCTTATTTTATTCTATTTATAAAAGAAATACTATTTTATATACTCTCCTGTTCTTGTTTCAGGCATATTTTATTCTTGAAGTATTTTTATCTCATGTAGTATTTTATCTAAAAAGTTTCCTTCTGCTCCCTATGTTATTTCTCCAACTTATTTTTGTGTGTCTGTTCTGGTCTCTCTCTTTCGTATTAGAGACTGCTGAAATGTCTGGTGTTCGTATTTAGGAGCCAAGTGCTAAAAAGCTGATGGAGAGCTACGTGTGCCAGGATTCAGCCTTTCACCCCATTGGGGTTTTTCCCTTGGGTTCATCAGCTTCCATTGAGGAGGATCTTCCAGATTCCTGGTTGGGGTAGGAAGTTGGCAGCCAACTTTGTGAAATACTAGGAGGGGTTCAAATTATAGATTCTCACGCAATCCCCTGCTCAGTGTGATGCCTCCCTCCTGCTCTCAGCTGTGCTGGATATCCTGGAGTTCAGACCCTCTTGATTAAACCCCTGGAACCCCCCATCTTCTGCTAGGTACCTAGGGGTCTAATTGATTCTTACATACATTTGCAGCCAATTAACTTGTTTCCACCTCATGTGGCTTCTCGAGGTGTCCTGTGCCTCCAGTAGGTCCTGGTCCTTCCACAGAGCACATCACCCTGCTTTCTGTTGCCTCCTGCCCTGGGCTGGAGGGCAGGTCTCTCTAATCTGTTAGGTCCGTTGCTTCTTATCTCTCTCCTTTCCTGGCTTTTGAAATTTTGTTATCTCCTGTCTGTGTTCATATCTTCTCCTATGCTCTTTACCTTTGTGGGTTTATCCCTTTTGAAATTCCTTTTCTTTCCTTTTACTGGGCTCTTGTGCTCAATCTGTTAGGTTTAGCTAGAAGACACTCCTGAAGAATTTTACTAAATTTACTAATTTACAGTGATTGTAATTGCTCCCATGCATATAAAAGGGAGGAAAAGCAGAATGTAAACCATGTGCATTCGCACGTCTGTGTGTGTGTGTGTGTGTGTGTGTGTTTGGAGAGAGAGAGAGAGAAAGAGGCAGAGGTGCACAAACCGACAGCGGTCACTGCTGGTGACAGGGACTGGGGGCTAGGGTGGGCAGGAGATTTACTTCTCATTATTTGTTCTTTAACAGTATCTGGTTTTTAAAATTCAAAATGTTTTTTGAAAGGTAAGTTACATTAAGAAAAATGCTAAGAGGTCCCCGGCATGTCCCTTACCCATCAGACTCTTCACAACTATTACTACGCTACATGCGGCCAAACGTGAGAGAAGGAACATTCGCCGCTTGGGGGTGGGGGGGTGGGGGGCGGGCGCCAGGGTCCTGGGACAGAGGTGCTGAGGAGTCTGTGCAGGGAACAGTAGCCCGTTTTTGACTTGGCACTCTACACTGTGATGTCCCTGGGCCTCGGGACTGCTCTGAAAAAGGCCTGTGAGTTCCCAAGATGCCAGGCCTCTAGGGAGAGGTGCCTGGAAAACGGGCAGGATTACTGCTTCTTTTCACTTCCGTCCGGAAGTTCTGCCAAGTTTTGGAGTAAGTGCTCCTCCCCCTGTGCACCTGTTCTCCAGCTGGGACTGGGATGCGGACACACCTGCAGAGTATGAGCCCGTGTTCATACATGGAGATCACGGGAAGTAAAGTCCTGCACTGTTATAGGAAACTAGACTAAGAAAATTTCTTTATTTCACAGATAAAACATTTATTATAGGCAAGCAAAAAGAAGAACATCCAAACTGCTTGGAATCTACCATCAGCCACTCTGTTGGTGTATATCTTTCTAGAATTCCAGAAAAATTATACAGTACATTATCACTTCGTAACTTTTTGCATGTGATATATTTGGAACATCTTTAAATATACTTCATAGCATCGTTTTAAATGAGTGGTTTTCTATTGTACAATATGCCATAATTTATATAACCGGTCCCTTACTGTTGAGCTCCAGAGTTTCTAATATTTCACTGTTATAAATGGGAATGGTAAACATTCTTATAATCTGCTATTTGAATACATTTTTGCTTATTTTGTAAGATTAATTCCTAGAAATGACCCTCTATTGCCGGTCCAAAGATTAGGCATGTTTTTATGACTAGAGAAACACTATTAATATATAGTGTAACCCCAAATAATAACAATTATGATAATAATAAATTAATAACTTGAATAATAGGAAGTTATCATTTTAAAAATAAGTTTATTTTGGGATGCCTGGGTGGCTCAGTCGGTTAAGTGTCTGCCTTCGGCTCCGGTCCTGATCCCAGGGTCCTGGGATTGAGTTCCGCATCAGTCTCCTTGCTCAGCGAGGAGCCTGCTTCTCCCTCTGACTGCCACTTTCCCTGCTCATATGCTCTCTCTATCTCTGTCAAATAAAATAAAAAAGTTTATTTTGATAGTAATAAAGGTATTTATGTTCATTATAGAAACTTGCTGAAAATACAGAAAAGAGGAAAAATACCAGCAATAGATACAGCATTTAAATACCAGTTGTCATACTATGTATGATTTTGTAACTTTTTCCCTAAAAGTAAAGATTTAAGATACTGTGTTACATAACTAGACTATTTCTGAGTCCCCCCCCCCGCCTTTTTTTGGAGGGACAGGCATTTGCAAAAGTTAACTAGCTGGCATCTTTCCATTCCTAGCTGTGACGGTTCATGTGGTGACCTGAGCAAACTCGTGCTTTGCCGTCCAGGGCAGTTCTGCACTTGCGCCCCGCCCCCCCGCGCCCCCCCCCCCACTCCAGCCGGCCGCTCATTGGTTGACACCGACCACTCAGCCTGCTCTTCTCGATCTCCTAGGTGTCAGAATTGGGAAGGTGGAATTGGTGGGGTGCCGGGGATGGAAGCCCACGGCGGCTATACTTTCTGTGGCCTGGCCGCACTGGTCATCCTCAAGAAGGAACGTTCCTTGAACTTGAAGAGCTTATTGGTAAGTGTCTGTTGACCCCTCTTTCTCTTGGGCCCCAGGCGCCCGGCAATGTGACTGCTCAGCCTCACAGGCTTGGGGACTGTTCGGCTGTGGGAAGGGCCTAGTGTTCCTGCCCTGAGCCCACGAACTAAATGACCTGTAATGAAGCTTTTCAATGCAGTTGTTGGGGCACTTAGCACTGTTCCAAGAAAGCGGGAGGGGCGAACGTCTGCTCTTGGTCTTGGCTCCTTTCTTCCTGCCTTTCCATCTTCCTGCTCTAACCTTTCTGTGGTGTGTTAGGCCAACTCCATAGTTGTCTTGAGTCCCTCACACATCTGGCATGAGCCAGAGTACTTTCCTCATACTTCAAGACTGTAGCTTCAGTCTCTTAAATTTGTGTGTCTTAGAACGAATCTCCTAAGAGAAAACGTCATGAGAAGCGCTCTCAGGCCTTTTGAAGCCGAGCTTTTATTACTGACTGCAATATGTGAACATGTAGTAACTACATTTAAATGAGCTGGGCAGAGCAGCGTGGCTGCATTGAGCAGGTAGCCCTGGCATGTGTGTCTGGACTCTGGGCTCCTGACAAATACTGAGTGGAATTCAGGAAGCAGTCAGCTTCAGGGAGTCACTAGACTATACTGAAATTATCAGAGGCCTAGTGTACAAACATACACATACCCAGTGCCACCATCTTCTGGGAAGCATTTACTCCCAACCATGACCTCAAAGCAAACCAGCTGCAACTGACATTCATCTCCTCTCCCTAAGTTCAGATGTCAGCCTCTCATCATAGGAACTGTCATGAGACCCATCATGAGCTTGCAAGAAAGTTTCTAGTATACTCTGTAGATACACGGTCAGCAGTATTTTGTCCTCATCTCTAGGAAGCCTCCTATAGTATACTTTCCTTGAAGGTTCATGCTGAAATAGCCAACTTTGTGCACTGGACTTAGAGTTTGTTAGACATTTAAAAGCCTGATCACCAATAAGGCATGAAATATGAAAGTCCCATTTCCCAGGCAGAAATAGGAATATAATTAGCAGAAGCCTCAGTTACAATGGCAGTATTCTAGATTGGAGCCCTGTCTCTACCACTTCCTAACCATGTGACCTTAGGAAATTTGTCTGTTTTAGCTTCAATTTTTTCTCCTCTATAAGGCAGAGATAACAGTTTTTTGAAGCTTAAAGGAGAGGTTAGCAGTCCGGACTCTGAAGGTTAAAGGAGAAAGAATCTATAAACCAGCCTGGCATATAGTAGGTACTCACTAAATGCCAGTGTCCTTCTCACCCAAACCACTCTCTCCCCTCCATTTACCTGGGAGACCTAGGACCCATGCCTGAAGGATTTTATGAATTCATATAGCCAAGGGAAACAGAATAAACCCATGGGCTTAGGCATTGGAAAAAATTATTTAGTCTGACTTAAAAACCATTAGTCTGGGGGAAAAAAAAAACCAACCCTTAGTCTGTAGGGTAAGTAAAAATGACGAATGGTCTCCTCACTGTAGTACCTGTTTTCTCTTTCCTTGAGTGATGCTTCACCTACTTTCATTAAATGGCGTCATCCCTAAAGCACTGGCTCATTGAAACCTCACCGGGGACGTATTAGTGCCTGCATCTGCAGTCTAGTTTTTATGTCTTTCTTCTGAGAATTTGGGACTTGACTCTTATGGGTGAGTGTTGCCTTGAACAGGGATATAATCTAAACTCCACAACTGCTAACTAAAAGCAGGCTGGACGCCCCCCCCCATTCCAAAAAGGGTCCTTGGTGGCTCCTTTCAGGAACTCAGTCTAGCAAGAACCTAGGGACGAGGAGATGCCCTATTCCGCACCGTTCAGTTCTGAAAGTCTGTGGCTGGTGGCTGAAACTGCCTGGGAGGGAAATGGAGATGTTATTATCTGCTTAGCCAGTTGGTTCTGCTCATTCCTGGAGGCCAAACCCACGGCTATCTTGATCTTGGTAGCAGCACACGTTTAGGAGACTTGGAGATAAGCGGGAAGGGCAGCATCATGGGTGACTGCTAAGTGACATCAGGAGCCACTTTCCAGGGTCAGGGTGAAAGATTTTCTTCTGTTAGGCAGCCAGGTTCCCCTGGAGAAGCAGAGGGTCTAGACCGGACAGAGCCGTCATTGGTGATTAGGATAATGGCTTCTGCTTCCAGTCCTGAAAGTGACTGGCTAAGAAACCTTGGATGGATTTCTTCAGGTGCCAAGTCAAAGTCAGGAACGGTTTGAGATCATCTGACGAGACGTAGCACAAAATTCCACTTATCTGCTTTTAATAAACTTCCCTGAGCAGGGAAAGTGGTTAGAAATGAGCCCCCGGTGGTCTTGCCTTACATTTCCTAGTTAAGCCTTGTTTACGGGGAGACACTTGCAGGTCTCCTTGCAGGCCAGCCCGGCCTCTTCATCCTGTCAGCACCAGAACCCCTCTGGAACCCGGGAAGAGGGGGTCCGTTGTCTGTTAGGCACGGAGCCGAGGTGCATACCGGTTGCCCTGAAGGGGTCCAGCTGAAGTGCTCCACACTGCACCTGTGGCAGTGAGGGGCAGGAAGAACAGCCCACGCACTGGGACTGCTGGTGCCAAGAAGCCAGGGGATGGGACCTTCGCCTACAACTGCCTCTTCCTTGTCTGTGTCATTCTCAGCAATGGGTGACCAGCCGGCAGATGCGCTTCGAAGGTGGCTTTCAGGGCCGCTGCAACAAGCTAGTGGACGGCTGCTACTCCTTCTGGCAGGCGGGGCTCCTACCCTTGCTGCACCGTGCACTGCATGCTCAAGGTGAGCCCCGGGGGCGGGGGGGGCTGGCGGGGGCCTGGCGATGTCCCGCAGCTGCTCACCAAGTCAGGAAGCCAGAGTGCTTTTTTAGGGGGGTGGAAATGAGCTCTGTCTGTCCTGGATTTCGAGTGCCCGGTGTGGAACCTCCTGCCTTGGGCATGCATGCGCAGACCAGGATTTAACTGCAATGGTTCAGTCGCGTTACGGGTGCTGCTTCAAACTGGCTGTGGCCGGCAGGAGGTGGGTGTGCGCCCTGGGCCCCGGGGTGACTGTCACCTCAGCTGGGTGTGAAGCCACAGTTTCCAGTGCAGAGTTTTGTACCAGTCATATCAGAACTGAGAACCGATGCTCTACACGTCACGGTCACAACAGTGATCACACAGGCACTTTCAGAAAGGGGCAGAGAAACAGAACCCGTGTGGAAAAGATCCACCATGTCTGACGGGCTTTGTAGTTGCCACCATTAGAAATGCCACCATTAGAAATGCTGCTATTAGAAATGTAGTTGCCGCCATTAGAAATATCTTAAGTTCATTGGAGAGTCCTAAATGCAAGTTTGTTCCCACCTACGCCTGGAGTGGAGAGACCTGTGTTCATTTCTGTGGAGTCTCAAATGGGAATTCCAAACCAAAGCACTTAGAGAGCAAGCAAAACTTCTGGGAGCCTTCCTTTGTTATCTCTTGAAATCTCAGGTTGCCTACGGACTCCCAAATCATCCTTATTTATTTTATGTGAGAGCAGGGTGTCCCTGAGGAAACCAGTGGGAGAGGGGAAGTCATGGCTGCCCCAGTGGGTCCTGATCTGTTCTTGGAGTGAGATCCCTTGGCCCAGAGGGAAGGTTTTCTTTGGACTTAGTAGTTGGGTAATTACTTGCTCAAATGTGGAAGATGAGATTCCTCCCTACTGCCTTGCCATCCCCCCATGCCTTTTTTTCTTCTTTGGCTGTTCTTTCTGAGCCCCTTTTCTTTAGTTTCTTCATTTCATTTGAGTTGTGGCCACTTTGGATACGGACTTGAGGTAAACAGAACCTCTGCCCTATCTTCCCATTCTCCCAGTCGTAGTCTGTCCTGAGATTCCTTGCCTGGGGCTCCAGGGCTTTCGGTCTCAGGGCGTTAAGATATATTGTTCCCCTGACTCTAGAGCCTGCACTGTCTCTGGCTTGACCATTGTAATAGAGAAGTCAAGAACTCCCCAAGAGTCCAATGTTTTCAAAGCAAAAATAGCTTGGGGTTTTAGTGATTTCTTTATCTGGAACTGGTGAGGTGAAGCCCCTGGTAAAACGGTCAGCCTTTCACAAACCTGCCCCTGGGGGGGGATGCGATGCAGTCCTAGTGCTGTGGCCAGGAGCATCCCGGAGAGAGCTGTTACAGGAGCGGCACCTGCCAGTGTCTTCCTGGGGGGGCTGGGGGGGTGGGACGATGGGCGGCTGACGTTTTGTTTATTGTAGCACACGCTCTGGAGGCCTAATCGCATGCAAAGCTTTGCCTGTGGAAAAGGTTGCCAGTGAATCTTGGGCCTTGCAGCTTTCTTCACTGCTTGGGAAAAGCCCTGGGTTGGGCTTGAAGCTCCCCCACTTCTCAGCAACAGTGATAAAGGAAAAAGGGAAATGTCTTAAGCAGTGGGCATAATACTGACATGGGGAGTCAGAAGGAGATGATGTGTAGAAAGATACTCATAACATACTACGATCAAAGGTTTCAAAGCAGTATGTATATAATTCCATTTTTTTTTAAGAGAGAGAGAGAGTGCAAGCAGTGGGGGCAGGGCAGAGGGAGAAGGAGAGAGAGAATCTTAAGCAGGTTCCATGCCCAGTGAGGAGCCCGATGGTGCTCGATCTCACGACCCTGAAATGGTGACCTGAGCCGAAATCAAGAGTCCGATGCTTAGCTGACTGAGCCAGCCAGGTGCCCCTATAATTCCATTTTTAGTGAAGAGTTGACTCCAAAAAATTACTAGAAGGTATCTGGGTTGTGAAATGACAGGTGATATTTGTTTTCTTTCTTTGTTATTTGTATCTTCTGATTTTCTACAATTAATTTGTATTTCTTGCATAAAGAAAAACAAATGTTATTTTACAAAAGAAGAGAAATTCTATAAACAAAACAAGTAGCAAGGTGAGAAAAATTACTTGCGACAAATGACAAAGGGCTAATTTCTTTAATTTGAGAGACTCCTACAAATCACTAAGAAATAGCTGGACAACCTCCCTGAAACCCAGGCAGAGGATCTGAACAGGGAGATACCAAACAGGCAGGGAAAGAACTCCTGGTGGTGTTACTTCTGCTACCACTGCCCCTCCTTCCGGGCACTCAGGCTCGGCCTGGGACTCAGCAGAGTCCTTCACTCGTATTTTCTCATTTGAGCCTCAGAACAATGTCATGAAACAGGTACTCTTGTCACCCCCGTTTTACAGATGAGGAAACGAAGAACAGCGAGGCTCAGTGACCTGCCCTATGATACCCGATCGCCACCTATGCCGGTGTGACTGCCGCAGATGGCATAAATGGAACAAAAAGATGATAGTGAAAGACGTGCAAATAAAATCAGTGGGACACTGGTCGTTTTTACTGTCAGATTGCCAGAGATGAGGAAACGTGGTGCCCAACGTTGGGAAGAGTGTGGGAAAACAGGCACTCTTGTACTGTCAGTGTGGGTGTAAACAGCTGTGTTGGTTTTCGGAGGGTAGTTTGGAGACTTGTTTAAATTACTTAAACCAGGCTAGTGCACGGTCAGGAATTTACCTGCAGAGATTATTAGCAAAGGATGTGTATTGAGGTAGAGTTTAATGGCGAACAACTGAACTGCTCATGGAAAGGTTAATACAGGTTAAGCGGTTAAGCGTCTGCCTTTGGCTCAGGTCATGAGCTCAGGTCCTGGGATCGAGCCCCGCATCGGGCTCCCCGCTCAGCTGGGGAGTGTGCTTCTCCCTCTCCCTCTGCCCCTCCTCGCCGCTCATGCTCTCTCTCTCAAATAAACAAAATCTTAAAAAAAAAAAAAAAAAAAGGTTAATAGTTAAATATATTACGATTTCTCCATACCATGGTTACATGCAATGGGCTACTATGGAAAACTCTCCGGAACCCAACATAAAGTGTAGAAAGTGTGGTCTGTGTGCACACAGGCTGAGAGCCCCACAGCTTTTCCTGGAAGCGAGCAAAACCCCTTTAACGATGGGCACCTTTGGCAGAAGGATGGGAGTTGAAGGGAGGGAGACTTATGTATTGAATTTTTTTTTCCTTCTGGACCATACTCTGCTTTTTTCTTAACCATGTGCATTCCTACTTTTATCTCAGTAAGCGTCCCAATACACTTTTTTAAAGGCGATGATCCTATTGCTAGTTAAAGAGATAACAAGGGGCCGACTCCTGGCGGCGCACACACCCAGTCGGACCTCACCGGCCACCTCCACACAGGTCGCTGGTGTGTGGGTGTAGAACGCAGTGGTTGAAGAGAAGAACAAATTATTAAGATTTTTAAACTGTAAAATGCTGACTAAATGAGAGAGTTCTTTGGTTTCCGTGGAGCTGTAGGAAAGCAGCAGGCCTGTGAGCGTGTGTTTGGATTGGCGGTTACCAGAGGCTTGAATGTTCTCGGAGGCATACTTGCAGGCCTGTTTTTGTTCACTGAAGTTGAGCTACATGTCGCTGTACCTGTCCGTTACTGTTTGGGAACACTTTTCTAAGGGAATCTTTGAGATGCAAAATGACATGATGATGGGGATTCGTAAGGTGAGGGAGAAGCATGAAGGATTTAGAAGGCTGATCCCAGGGCTGTCAGCGGCACCCTATAATCCCGTCTGCCTTCATCTGTGATGATGTGTGGTGCTGCGCAAATTCCAAGATCCCTGGAAGCTCCTTGTCGGGTTTGTGAATCTTGAGCTTGCAGGCTTCTGTAATACAGCACGTCATTGACCCACTCTGTAATCTATAATAGTAAACGTAGCAGGTTCTTCTCAAGATTCCAATTTTAGTGATAGGTGAGCACTTACCTTAAAATAATAGTCTTTTATTTCTTTTAAGATATAGAATAAAGGTATATTTTGTACAGATGTTTAATGCAGTTTAAGACATTTGCTTTTTTTTTTATATAACAGCTTCCTTGAGATATTCACATAACCACACAATTCACTTATTTAAAATATACAATTCAGTGGTTTTTATTGTCATCACAGATTTGTGCAACCATGACCATAATCAATTTTAGAATTTTCATCACCTCCCCAAAGTCCCTGTACCTATTAAATAGGCTTCTTTAAAAAAGAAATCACAGGGGCGCCTGAGTGGCTCAATTGGTTAAGCGACTGCCTTCAGCTCAGGTCATGATCCCAGGGTCCTGGGATCGAGCCCCACATCGGGCTCCCTGCTCTGCGGGAAGCCTGCTTCTCCCTCTCCCACTCCCCCTGCTTGTGTTCCCTCTCTCGCTGTGTCTCTCTCTATCAAATAAATAAATAAAATCTTTAAAAAAAAAAAAGAAATCACAAAGGATTGATTGATTACAGCAGAGAAAAATGTATGCCTGTAGTGTTAAATGGAAAACACAAAATACAAAATGATGATAACTATATAGAAAAATGCATAGAAACAAAAAAAGACCGGAAAAAGAAAAAATTAGCTTTTAATTGCTATTTACAGATTGTTTGCTATCTTTGTAGTAGCCCAGGGATCATAGTATAAAATTAACCAAGGACTGAATGCATGTGTGGAGTTTTTAAAAACCAATTCCCATTTAAGTGCTTCTGCAAACATCTATCTGTTGGCAGTCTGTCTCTCCTCCCCACTTGATAACTATACAGCACACGGAATTCTCTGACCGTACGGATTCAGCTTCAGAGTGTAGAAGCCCAGTTGCTTGTCCCTACTTTAGTATTATTACCAGAATTGCCAGTTTCTGCTGCTACCATATTAGATGACGCAAGAATCCTGGCAGTTACTAATAATGCTTCTTAGGAAAAGTTTTTGAGCCAAGAGAAAAGTTGGAGGACGCCCTTTGGAGATAGATTAAGTTCAGGCTTAGAAAAGAGAAGGAACAGACATCACCCCTGTTGAGAGTTCCCTTAGCCAACTGGAGTCAGACATGTGCTAGAGGAAGTGTCTTAAGAAGCCCAGAGCAGTATAGGGCGCCTGGCTGGCGCAGTTGGTTAAGTGTCCGACTCTTGGTTTTGGCTCAGGTCGTGATCTCAGGGTTGTGGGATTGAGCCCTGTGTCGGGCTCCAAGCTCAGCACGGAGTCTGCTTGGGACTTTCTCTCCCTCTCCCTCTGCCCCTCTCCCGCCCCTCACATAAAGAAAATCTTAAAAGAAAAAAAAAAAAAAAGAGGAGGAGGGACTTGTGGACTGATCAGAGGTAGTAACAGGGTCGATCTGGAAGGCGGAGCTAGCCAGCTTGCTCACACCTTCAGGGATGTGGTTTCGGATGGGCACCCACTCAGCACCGCTGCTCTGACTCGGGTCGAAGGTCAGGAGAGGGACATATCATGGGACTTGCGTGAAGGTGTTAAGTGTCCTGAGAATGTAATTTTCAAAATTAGTCCAGGAAGAATAGAGGGAAACCTTTAACTGTCCCCAGTGGGTAATAAAATACAAAGACGTAATTGTTACCGTGTTGGCTGTTTCCCTGGCATGGGCCCGCCCTGATCCTCTGCCTTCCTGCAGGCGACCCTGCTCTCAGCATGAGCCACTGGATGTTTCATCAGCAGGCCCTGCAGGAGTACATCCTTATGTGCTGCCAGTGCCCCGCCGGGGGGCTTCTGGATAAACCTGGCAAGTGAGTGCCTTCTCTTGGGGGAGGGAGGGACAGGGAAGGGAGAGAGGGTGTGCCACTCAGGCCTACCCAGAGCTCTGCAGAGGTGTGTGGGGGTGGTGGTGGGGGTCCCTTTCCATCCAGCTGCTTAGTATTAGGGTGAAGCACCCCCCGTGGGGGCACCCCTTCCAGTACCATCCTGGCACCCCTGAGCTTACATGCACTCCCCTCTCCAGGTAGGTATACAGATTGCCGGGGTGTAGCTTTTCTTTTCTCCTTTTTTTTTTTTTTTTTAAATTAAACTGATCTAAATAGAATAGGATACAGGATTTTAAAACCCTTGAGTGTCGTAAACAGAAATTATAATCACAGCTATTACCACGTAGATTAAATATTTTTAGGCGCCACAGTCAAAGAAAAGGGACATCAGATAAATCCTGTCCCCCTCGCTATTGGTCATGGGCACACCCTGCCCCTGTCGACATCCAGGGGAGGGCCCAGCTCAAGGCTTGTCCCCAGCAGTTGATCAGGAAGAATTTGACCCGTTTCTAAGCATTTTGGTAGTCTTTTGGAGAAGTATATTAATTTAGCACCAGCACCACCCTGGACCTTTCCAGAAGACAGCTGGAGGGCCCCTGGAGGGGCCGACTCTGCAATGCCAGTTCCCGCTGTGGGGCAGGACAGAAGGACGGGGCTTTGAGAAATGCCGCCGGGTGGCAGTGGGATGTGGGGGTGCATCCTGGGCCCAGATCTCTTGTTGGAGGCTGCGCCTGTGGGGCTTTGTGGGGAGCGGAGGAGCCCCTGCTCAGAGCCACCTTCTCTGCGCAGGTCTCGGGACTTCTACCACACCTGCTACTGCCTGAGTGGCCTGTCCATAGCCCAGCACTTCGGCAGTGGGGCCATGGTGCACGATGTGGTCCTGGGTGTGCCGGAAAATGCTCTGGTAAGACGGGATGGGGGGCTTGACACCCCTTCTCCACAGGGTCCCCAGGACCGTCCACGCATCCCCTCTGCAGCCTTCCGGGAGGAGCTGGTGACTGACGGGGGAACCGCCTCAAGGCAAACTCAGGCTTCCAGGTGGGGGGATCCATCTGTGACCCAAGTTCTGTGCCTTTACCCCCCGCCTCAGGACCCAGACCCTTGCCATTAGTTCATCCGAGGCAGCGTACTCAGAGGCAGTACGTTTCTGGAATCACCGCATGTCTGTGGGAGCCCTCGGCTGGCGTAGCGGCTCTCCAGAGGAGCTTCTGTAAGTGAGGTCCCCCCAAAATGCGCCACCACGGCGCCCTGTGTGTGCCCTCCCTAGCACTCAGCGCAGTTTGGAATGTGTGTGTTTAACTTGTTTTTGGCTGCTGCCCCCCAAAACTGGCAGCCGCGTGAGGGCAGCGTGTTCGGCCCGCCTCCAGCCCTAGAGCAGCCCAGCCTCAGGAAACACCCCGGAGCCCAGACGTGAGCCTGGGACACGAGTCCATCCAGCACTGTCCGCAGCCAACAGATAATGGGGCCCGCGCAGACTGCCACGAAATAGTTCCAATAAAAGGAACACAGATGGCCAGTAGATGGATGAAAAGATGCTCAGCCTCACTGATAAGCAGGGAAAATGGACGTAACCACCACTGAGCTTTTTCAAGTCTTAACATTTTTCCATATTTGCCTCCCACGCAACCCTTCTCCCTTTGTCTTGCTCCCCCGTCCCCAGCATCACCTTGTCCTAAGTCTGACCCTCGCCATGGCTACAGGTGTCTTTGTGCTGTCACTGTGTGTGTGTCCGTCAACAACACAGGGCAGGCTTTCGTGCCTGTTAGAGCACGATCCACCACACCGCATACTGTGCAGTGCTTTTCTTGCTGACCGTGTACTTCTGACGTTTATCTACGTTCGTGTGTTGCTCTGGTTTATCCATTTTAACAACTATACGGCATTCCCATGTGTAAGTGTACCCCAGTTTCTCGGTTAACATCGACATGGTTTTGGTTCGTGCTGTTGCAGACAGACTTGCAATGTCCTTTGTATTAGTTTGTCTAGGAGAGACTCGCTGGGTTGAAGAGAAACACACACTTGATCTTCACTAGACAGCGCCTACCCGTCCCCCACGTGGTTGTGTTATTTGACGCTCATGCAGTACTCAGGGTGCTGCTCCGTAGTCCGACCTTTCCTTTCTGCTATTCGATACATGGGAAGTGGTACCTCAGTTTTATTTTTGCATTTCCCTGATTACTAGTAAGCTTGAGCATCTTTTCAGAAGCTCATTGACCATTTGTGTTACGGCTTCTGTGAATTGGCTGCCATCTGCTTTCTTTCTTGCTGATTTGTAATTTTAATTGTTTGCCCTTTTCTTGTACATTTGTTGGAGTTCTCTGTGTGTTCTTGATAGTAATCCTGTGTCGGTAGTGTGTGTGTAGTGAATCTCTTCCAGTTCGTGACTTGTCTTTTCACTTTTTGTGGGGTTTTTTTGTTGTTGAATAGGAGATTTATATTTTATAGTGAATAATTTTATTGCCTTTTTGGTTTTTGAGGGTGTGGAGGGGTACTTAAGAAATCTTTTCTTACCCTGAGGTCATACATATATTTTCTTCCCAACAGTTTAAAGTTTTGCTCTTCCCATCTGGATTTTTAATTCTCCTGGAATTGATTTTTGTCTATGGTGAGGGGGGGATATAATTTTATCTTTTTTCCATTTGGATGCCCAGTTCACCAGCACCACCACTAATGGAAGTTTACAACTTTCCTTCTGATGTGTGTCCCATGTACGTCACGTACTCAAGTTTCTATATCTGAGGTGACTCTGTTCTGTTCCTTTGGTCTGTTCGCCTGTCTGCACTATGGTTTTCTTTTTTTTAAAGATTTTATTTATTTATTTGAGAGAGAGAGAGTGAGAGAGCATGAGAGGGGAGAGGGTCAGAGGGAGAAGCAGACTCCCCCACTCAGTGGGGAGCCCGATGTGGGACTCGATCTTGGGACTCAATCCTGGGACTCCAGGATCACGACCTGAGCTGAAGGCAGTTGCTTAACCAACTGAGCCACCAGGCGCCCTGTCTGCGCTATGTTAAGCAAATCTTAAATGCAGGTAGGCAAGTCCCATCCACCTTGTTCTTTTTATTCAAATTTGCCTTGCTAGTCTCTGCTTTTTGCTTTTTCCTGTGGATTTTAGGATCACCTTATCAAGTTCCACAAAAAGCTATAATGGAATTTTTATGGGAATTTCCACTGGATTTAAGATTAATGGGAGAGAACTGACTTCTGAGGCTTTCCATTTGTGAACACAATTTTTCAGATTATCTTACACGTCCTTCAGTGGTCTTTTATTGTTTTCTCCACAAAAGACTATCACATCTTTTGTTAGACTTGTACCTAGGAAATTTATAGTTTTTGTGTCTGTTGTGATTGGAATATTTTTTCCATTATATTTTGTAACTGGTTGTTACTAATGTACAGAAATGATATTTATATTTTAATTTTGTATCCAGCCACCTTGCTGAACTTGCTTAATAGTTGCAATAGTTTGTAGAATCTCTTGGATTTTCTATTTAGAATGTGATGTTATTTTAAAATGAGGACAGTTTTGCCTTTTTCTGATTCTTTTTTTTTTTAAAGATATTTATTTATTTAGAGAGAGTACAAGTGGGGGGAAGGGCAGAAAGCGAGGAAGAGAGAAAATCCTCAAGCAGACCCCAGGGCTCAATCTCATGATCCTGAGATCACAACCTAAGCCGAAACCAAGAGTTGGACACTCAACCAACTGAGCCACTCAGGCACCCCTTTCTTTCTGATTCTTAAGAGTTTTCTTTCTTTTTCCTGCCTTGGGATATTGGCTAAGACCTCCATAGAGTACTGACTGGAGACAGTCATGGGGGGGGCGCTCCTTATGTTGCTTCTGGTTGTAATGGGAAGGCGTCTATAATTTCACCATTACGTAGGATCCTTACTGTTTGTTTGTTTAAGATTTTATTTATTTATCTGAGAGAGAGAGAGAGTGCACAAGCAGAGGGAGGGGCAGAGGGAGAGGGAGGGGCAGAGGGAAAGGGAGAAGCAGGCTTCCCGCTGAGCAGGCAGCCTGATGTGGGGCTCGACCTGAGCTGAAGGCCGACTTTAACCAACTGAGCCACCCAGGTGCCCCAGTGGGGTTTTGATAAATACTTCTGATCTGGTTAATGATGTTACTTGCCCTCTCTTCCTGGTTTGCTAGGTTGTTGTTTTGTTTGTTTCAATCATAATCTAATATTAAATTTTATTGAGTGCTTTTTCTACACCTGATTTTTCTCCTTTAATCAAATATGCTATTATTTTGTTAATAAATGTTCTGATGTTAACCTTACATTCCCAGGATCATAGGACAGTGTGTGTGTGTTTATTTAATACATTGCTGGATTCAGCTTGCTAATATTTTTTGGCTATTTTTATTTAGGATTTTTTGCATGATATTCATAAGAAAAACTGATCTAAAATTTTTGTTTTATTGTATTGCTCTTTCCAGTTTATATTTCAGGATAATATCTTAGCCTCATAAAATTAGATGGGTATTTTCTCTCCCTGCCACGTTCCCCGCCCCCCCCGCCGCCTTTCTTTTTTTAAGTCTTTGAGAACATTTGTACAGGTTAGAGATAATCTGTTTCTTGTAGGTTTGATAGCACTTGCTTGAGAAGCTGTCTAGGCCTGGTATCCTGGTGCAGGAATGATGGGAGCAGAATAATTAACTGTATTATTAATTTATTCATGTACATTTTAAAGAACTTCTTGAGTAAATTTTGGGAAAACTTATATTGCTCTATAGAGTTACTTAGTTTATCTGCACTTCTATATGTTTTGGCATTAAGTCGCTCATAGTATTCTCTCTTAAAAGTTTTAAAACTTAGGGGCAGCTGGGTGGCTCAGTCAGTTGAGCATCCGACTCTTGATTTTGGCTCAGGTCATGATCTCAGGGTCATGAGATCGAGCCCCGTGACAGGGTCTGCACTCAAGGTGGAGTCCGCTTGGGATTCTTTCCCTTTCCCTCCCTGTCCCTCCCTGTTCGCTTGTGCTCTCTCTCTAAAATAAATAAATAAAATGTTAAAAAAAAAAAAGTTTTAAAACCTCTCCTGCAATTCTGTCCCCTTCTTCATTCTCCCCAAATGGAAGAGTTGTGAATACTGGCCTCCAGTTGTGCTCTTAGACCAAAAGTTTCTTTTGGGTTTCTGTGATGTAGTGGAATAGAAAAGAATTTAAACATGGCCTGATACCTTTACTGTGTCATAGGGTTGTGGTCCTTTTTCCTGATTACAAATGTAAATACATGGTGATTGTTTTAATAATTGGAATATATAAAAAAGTATAATTAAGAAAATTTAAAACAATCCTATCACTGTTCCTGTTTGGGTATATGTCCAATTTTTGCCTATAAATCACATCTATAAACACATTTTCAAAAAGTTTGGGATAATGTTGTGCATACCATTTTCCTCACTTAATACCTTATAAGCATTTGCCCATATCATTAAATATTTTGAAAGCATGTTTTTAAGTGGCTACATAATATTCCTTTGTGTCCCATGTACTATTAAATGTTTTTACTAATTCCTTGTGGGTGGACATCAGGCTTTGTGGGCTGGATCTCCCTGGGTGTCTCTGAGGAGTCCTTCTTGCTCAATTCTTACAGGTGCATTTAATTTAACGGCTTCAAGGCTGTGCACATTCCCAAGGACCACTGGGGCGATTAACTGGCATCTGCCCTTCTCTTTGCAGCACCCCACTCACCCTGTGTACAATATTGGACCAGATAAGGTGATCCAGGCCACCATGCACTTTCTGCAGAAGCCAGTCCCAGGCTTTGAAGAGCACGAGGATGAGGCGCCAGCAGAGACTGCCAGCGCCTAGAAGACAGGGGCCCGTGGCTCTGTGCTCACCCACCTCCCCGGTCGGACCAAGGTGTCTATGTTTCGATACCTACTGCACTCTGTGCTGCACAAGCCTTGGCCACTGTGGAGCTGTGGTCCTTTGTCCTTTCTTGTCAAACAAAGCAAAACTGATGGCTCTGGGTTTGGAGAACATAGTGGCGTGGTTTTTTTAAAAATTCTTTCCACTTCTGGCAAACCAAAAATCTGTCAGCCCGCGCGGCACCTGCACCCGGCTCTGGCCCGGCCAGGGCTGCTGGGGAACAGTGCATGCCGGGCAGAAGCAGCCCCTCGCCGCCAGCTCTCCGGCCCGGACAGTCGTATTGAGATGAGTGGTGTCTACGAGTCACTGCTGCGACCCCCGCTTGCACACCACCGTCAAGTCGCCAGGAAGGTGCCCTCCCATGGGTGGAAATGAGTCTGCTCTGTGCCAAGGGGGAGGGGGGGCTTTGGTCCCATCAAAATGAATTCTCCAGAAAAAATCATGGTGGGACTTCACTAGGAGATGCCCAGGGCTGTCACCTCCCACCGCGGTCATTTGCAAGGGAAAGGAGCTGGGGGAGGGGGAGAAAGGTCTTGGGTTGTGAGCTCCTCCGCCTCCGCACCCGAGAACCGAGCCACACCTCTCCCCAGGGCCTCAGCCCCCCATGTGGTGACTTTGGCCCAGGAAGCCAGTTACGAGTGGAAAATGAACCTCCAGTTCAGTTCTGCGCCCGAGGAAGCAGCCCCGTGCCCACCCCTCCCCGACCCCATCATGTACCATGACAAACCCCTCTCGTGTCCGCAAGGCAGCACCAGCGGCCTGTGGCCATTCTGCGTGTTTCCACCTCCCGTCGGACTCCCGGCCCCCTCAAAGGTAGTGTTGTCTTCTCTCATCCCAAGTATTAACGCTACTAAGTCTTTCACCTTAATTTGACTCAGGATTTATGCACGTCCTGCCCACTCTAGGCTCACAGAAATAAAATCAAGTGCTAGATAGGCTGGGGGCCGCCCAGTGTGCTCAGCCTGTCGGGGCCTCAGCTGCACGCAGGGAACCCTTTTTGGCCAGTGGGGGCTTGAGTCGGGCCACCTGTCCGCGTGGCTGACCCGGCCTTCACGTAAGCAGCCACGGACTGCGGGCCGACGGGAGCGCAGAGGTGCAGCAGAGGCTCTTGTCAAAAACTCTGCCCTTCGCAGCCTCTAATTCCCTATTGCTTTGGCGGATGGGGCTATGTATTACCTCCTTGAAATAAAAAAGAATAACATTTTCTATGATGGCTCTCATTTGTGATTGGTACCGAGAAGATTCCCTCCGGATGTCCAGTGGTTGGCGGTATTGAAGATTGCTCCCGGATCGCCAGTCTCCTGCGTGCAAGGTTCCGGGCCCTGTGCGTTAGCGGTCACAGGGCTCTGGCTTGGGCCCCACCTTCAGACACCCGCTCCAGCCAAGGCCACAGTGGGCCTACCGGCAGGAGAAGCTGTTTCTCCCCAGCTCCCCAGAGCAATGTGGTTGACTCCCCAGCACTCTGTACACCGTGTCTCATGGTCCGTCTGTGTGTCTGGCTCCTCCATCTGACTCTGAGCAGGAACTGTGCTCCTGAGTCCTAAGGCAAGCATTCAGCAACAGGTGGGGGCGGTCGTCCTGACCGGAGGCAGGGGGCTGTCACCGGAACAGGAACAGGCCAGAATCCTGCAGGCAGCTGGCTTTCGTCGAGAGATGAGAAGAGGGTGTCCTCCTCTTGGAATATAATCCCTACTACCCCTGTGCTCCCAGTGTCCTGACAACAAAGCTTGGGCCACAGAGCAGCATGGTCAGATGTATCCCTGCCGTCACTAACAAAAGGCCAAGCCCTCGCACACTGGGAGCCTCACACGGTGGTAGCACATGGGTTGCGGTAATGGGTGTGGTTAAGAGACAGAAGGGATCGCTCTGATATGAGCTGGCTTTATTACACCCTGGCCGCAGGGCTTGCGCCAGCCCCAGGGGTAGGTGAAGTGTCTCTCGGTAGAGGAGAGAGGGTCCTTTGCTGGCATGCTTATCTCAGGGCTTCACACTGGCATAATCATGAGACTCCCTTCCTGCTCCCAGTTGGGTCTGGAGGATTTCCTGATTTTACAGCATTCAAGTGGGTGCTAGAGATGAATTCTCAGATTTATCATGTGGGTCCTTAAGTAGAAGGCACTTATGTAGCATTTAAGGTGGGTTACCCCAAATATTTCCCCATCAATCAAGAAATACAAAACTACCACAGATCTCTATACCCAGATGGGCCCCGGCTTCCCTCTTGGATCCATTTCAGACCCACCTTGAGCCCCATATAAGTTGGGCTACCTGCAGGAACCCTCCGGTAGCTTCAGCATCCCAACTCCGAGGGAAGGGTCATGGTCTGGGACAGGGAAGTAAATGTTCTTTATGTCTGTGGGCTATCCTAGGCTCTCTGTGGTCAGGACTACTAAAATACAAATGCTGCAGAGACCAAATATTAACAAAGATGTAGGATGTCTCTCATTCTCTGGGCTAAGTTCAGTTCGATGAAAGTTTGCTTTCCTAATGCTGATAATCAGACCTGAGGTAAACGATACAGAGGTCTATCATGGAGGGCTACTCACTGTTGCTTCCATTTGGGGACACAGGTATTCAGTTGAGGGGGAAGTATTTGCTATTTTATTAGTCTACCATCTACACCAGGGGGGCAGCAAATTTTCTCTGTAAAGGGCCAAATACTAAATATTTTAAGCTTTGCAAACCACTACTCAACTTCAGTCTGCCATTGTAGTACAAACAGCCATAGACCAAGTGTGGCTGTGTTCCAATAAAACTTTATGAAAACAGGCAGTGGGCTAGATTTGGCCCAGCGGGCTATAGTTCGCCTACCCCTGATCTAGACTACATCCCATCCGTATTCATTCAGCATTCTTCCACATCTTTCACGGCTGAGATGCTTTCCCTGTAATACTAATCTCAAATGACAAATGGGCTTGGTAAAGTTTGTATCAAATATTCCAGCCACCCACACGAGCAGTTCAGGGCATTCACTGCCTTTGAACAGGAAGGAGAACTGTGTGATTTAAGACATGGCTACAACTTGCTTCACGCAAAGAGGAAACGTGTTGACTCACAGACAGACATCCAGGAATTAGCTTGGCTGCACGGCTTTGGTAGGTTTCTCCATCTTTCTGTATCAGCTCCAACCTCGGGCTCTCTCCACGTGAGTGTAAAATGTCAGCAGCAATAGCTCCAGACCTTATAGCCTCTCAGGGTGAAGTTCAGCAGATGAGCAACTGGCACTCTCCCGGTCTTCCTTGCTGGCAAGAGTCACTATGTGTCATTGGCTTTGATCAGGCCAAGGACCTTTCCAAGAAGCAGCCCAGTGGCCAGGAGATGAGAGTGCACCCATTGACCTAAGTCTGGATCACATGCTTCTCCCATGAGTGGGCAATGGGGTTCCATCAGAAACACACAGTCTAAGAATGGGGAAGGAATGAAGCCGCAAATGCAGATTAGGGTTGTAGCCTAAGGGAGGACACGGATGCTAGCAAGACAAATCACCATTGCTCTCTACAACCGTGGATTATTACTGAGATGGAAACCTGTGGTGGACATTGTTGGCATCCATTCTTCCCCTCCCCAACTGTGGCGGCCAATAGGCTTGTGTGGATTTGATCCCCTTCCTTTTTCCAGGTCCAGGCCCTGACTGGCCTAAGCCAATCATCTTAATCCGTCCGTCTTTGCTTCAGTAATTTGTTCAGGTTTGGCAATAACCCAAGCCGAAGCCAGTCAAATGGCTTGGCCCAGCCCCACCGATGGATGTGGGGCCAAGCACGTGGCCTAAAACAGACCAAAGAGAGAGAAGCCCTGGACATTATATGATGGAGGAAAAGCACCTCTCTCCTGTGAGGGATGGTGGAATGTGTGGCCTGGGGCTCCTACAACCATTTTCCTGCCTAGAAGGAAGCCAGTCTTAGAAGCAGTACACACAGACTCCCCGACTTACTGAGAAACATGGCCAGAACCCTGATCACACCACTCCTGCAGCTTGCCTGGTCTCTGGATTTTTTCAGCTATGTGAGCCAACCTGAGTTGGATTTACTATTACTTGCAACCAAAAGCATCCTAATACATACAAAACCTGATCCCATATTAGCCCCTTGGCTATCAAAGTCCTTACCTGCTGCCTGAAGGACACTGACCCCCCTCCCCTCTTGCCACATCCACCCAAAGAATAACCCCTAAGAGAGTTCCTTCTGACCTACTTGCCTTGTCTCATTTGATCCTTGACTCAGCCTCATGAGGCGGGTGAGGCAGGTGTATTATCTGCATCTTACAGCTGTAGAAACAGGCAGAGAGCTTCAGTGAATCACCCACGTTTCCGAGCTCTTGAGTGGTGGAGTCTGAACCTGACCCCAGATCCGCTGCCTCCAAGCCCATGTGTTCCCATGCCTCCAGGTGTCTAAAGGAAGGTGAGATGGGTGGTCTCAGGAATGGGGGCAGGAGCTAAACATGCATGGGTTACCTCCAGGGCTGGACGGCTGAGACCACAAATGCTTGTCCCCATCTTTTACCAGGACAAGGACGGTGACAGCCAACAGCAGGTGCAGGCTCACCTCACCCCTCTAAGCCACCTCCCACTCTGCTAAGTCCTCAGCGTAGAGCGACGCTCCCCGCCCCAAATGGGTGCCACCCCAAGTGCAGAGTGTGACACCGCGTGACTCCCAAGCAAGGTCGTGGTGAGTCAGTCTTTCTGGGAGCAGATCACGGCCCCGAAAACAGCCCGCCCTCCGCAGCCTGGCCTGGCCTGCCTAGCTGGTTCCTGGACATCCTCTTCACTTCCCAGCAATAACCTCGCCTCTGCTTTCCACCAGCTGGTGCAGGAGGCTCAGAGAACGGGGCCAGGGGCCGGATGCCTCCCTCCCACTTCTTGGGCACATCCAAGAACAACCAGGCAGGCGGTGCCAGCCCAGCTTACTGGAAAACTTTCCCTGCCCCCTGCCCCTCCTGCATAAACACGACTCCTGCAAAATAACAATAATAGGAACACATTTTAAAAAACAACCTTTTTATTTTAGGACAGTTTTGGATTGACCGAAAAATTGCAAGGATCGTAGACAGAGTTCCCATAGACCCCTTAAGTCAGTTTCCCTAGTGTAAGCATCTTACATGGGGGTGGAACCTTTGTCACAACGAATGAACCGATATCGACACATTACTACTAACTAAAGGCCATAGTTCAGTTAAATAACTTATTTTTTACCTAATGCCCCTTTTCTGTTCCAGGATCCCATCCAGGATACCTCATTACATTTAGTCGTCAAGTCTCTCCTTAGGCTGCTCTTGGCTGTGACAGTTTCTCTTAGACTTTCCTTGTTTTGAGTGACCTTGACAGTTTTGAGGAGTACTGGTCAGATATTTAGTGTCCGTCAATTGGGATTTGTGTGAAAACCATTAGACTGGGGCTGTGGGTTTTGGAAGGCAGGCCCCAGAGGCCAAGCACCCTCTCTTCACATCCTCTCAAGGGGCCGTGTGTCCACATGGCTTATCCCTGGGGCCATTAACCTTGGTCACCTGGCTGAACAGTGTGTTTGGTTACCCCACTGTGAGATTCCTCTTTCTTCCCCTTTCCAGACTGTCTGTCCCCCTTAGTAGGAAGTCCTTGTGCACGGTCCATACAGCGGGAATGGAGAGTTATGCCCCACATCCTTAAAGGTGGAGTATCTACATAAATTATTTGGAATTTTTCTTTGGGAGGTTTGTCTTTTCTCCATTTATTTATTCAATCGTGTTTATATCGGTATGGACTCACGAGTATTGATTTTATACTTTGGGTTATGTTCCATACTATGTTGCTCAGATTGTTCTGGCTTTGGCCTTTAACTCTTCCAGTTGGTTCCTGTGTCCCTTTGACATCTCCACACTTCCTTACTTAGAAAATAATAATAAAAAAATAATAATCATGCGTTTTGTCATCCCTTTTCTTTCAAGAAGTATGGCATGTTGAGAATCGTTGACACTGGAGAATGGGTACATTAGGGTTCAGTACATTACTCTCTCAATCATTGATAACATTCAGTTCTTTCCAGAATAAAAAGTACTGCATGCCAATGATCTTGGATGTGAGACTTCATGTTGTCCTCTGCTGTACCTGTGATGGCCTGGGCAGATGGGATAAAGGTGGTGACAGGAGCTGAGGACGTTGGCTCCCAAGTCAGAGAAGGCTAAATGTCACAGCCTTATCAAGGGCAGGGCCAGGGGACCCTGGGACTGCAGGGGGCTCTGTCCCCCAGGCAGGCTGACAGTGCCTGGCAGGAGAGTGGTGAGGGTCCGGCAAGGAGCAACTCTGGAGGGGGATGACAATACCCAGGAGAGCTATGCTGCGCTCCCAGGAGGGCTGATCCAGTCCCTCCCCTCTCTCTTGGGAGCAGTGGCTGCCTGGGCCTGGATACCAAGGCAGCCAGTGACTCTGGTGGAATGGGCAGCAGAGGCTCTGGCCCACCTTCCCTTCACCCAAAGCCTCCACTGGGCGCTTGTGGGGAGGGAGGAAGGCGAGCACACCAGAGCTTGGGAAGCGAGGGCCTGGCCCTGTTCCTTGCCCCTCCGCATGCCAAGTCCATCGTGGAGGGCCTGGCTTCAGATCTCCTTCGGCTTCTGGAGTGCAGACGTGCACCTCTGGGCCATGTGCTCGAGTCTGGTCTCTGCCTCCTCCACGCTTCCTCAGCTGCCCTGAATCTCCCCAGCGCCTGCCATAGCGCTCGGCTCAAGATCCGTGCTGCTCGCAGACCTGGGGCTGAACTCTCCTAGAGGCAACCCCAGAACGGGCCGGCAAGCGCACAGAAACGCTCGTGCGCCAGAGGCTGGAGTCGCTTGGCATGTGCACCTGCGTGTGTGTGTGTGTGTGGGGGGGGTACCCCGCGGTAGGCCAGGCTCTGTGATAGCGAGGAAGCAGTGAGCACGGAGACCAGGCCCTGGCCTCGGGGGAGCTTCCAGCCGGAAATGCCTGCCGAAGTGCTCCCAGCAGCTCTGCGCAGAGTGGCCAGCCCCAGACTCATCTCCTGGGTGGGAAACCTGGCCGAGCTGTTTGAACAAGAGTTCCTCTCCCTGAAGTCTCCCACTGGCCTTGTGGTGGCTGTTTGCTGTGGACGTGACATTCCTTCTCTTGGCTGGCTGGCCTTGCTGTGGCCTTTGGCCCAAAGCCATCGGCCACTGTCCTTTAGCCCCAGACCCGCCCCTGCCACCTGTGAGCCATCGATGGCACGGGAGATAGGAAACAAGGAAGCTCTCAAGCATGTGCGTGGGAGCCGCACTGTCGGCTCCTCTGGCTGGGGGTGACTGAGGCGGTGGGGGGCAGCTCCGCATGCCCATTGGGTATTTCTTGGCCCAGACCCTGCGTGGCTCATTGGGCCCTGGCAGGAGCCAGCTTATGGGGTATGTACCCTTCTCAGCTGGCCTGCTATGGTAGCTGTCAGGTTTCTGTTTCTCTTGGCAGGACACTCAGACCCTCCTCACGTTCAGCACTGGAGTGGAAGGTTCTGGCACAGATTTCTTAACATTGGATCCTTGATTTTTCTTCCCCGCTGCCCCCTCTGGCCTTCAATTTACTGGGAAAAATTAACAGAGACTGTGCTGGACAGTTTTGCCCAGAGAAGGCTATCGGTATACAAGGGCCCCACTTCTGCCATGGTCATCGGAGGAAAACAATCCTAAATGGGGCCTGGCAGTCAGAACAGGCTTGCCCAGCTGGTTGGGAACTGTCCAGGGCCACCCGTTGGGCTCTCTTCTAGACACGCCCATCCCGCTGGGTGTGTGTGCGTGCACAAGGTACACACATGTCGGTCAGCGTGAGCTAGAGTGTGTGGGCCCTGGGGTCTAGTCCACATGGAGACAACAGGCTAGTCTGTCCCCACCTCACCTCTCCAGGCAGCTCAGCTCAAGGGGCCCCCGAGAGGGAAGGCTGAACAACAAGGACTCAGCCACTATCAGAAGCAAGCCCGGGCAGGAAAGAGCGAGCAGCCACAAGATGGGCTTGCAGGATCCCTGTGCGTGGCTCAGCACGGGCCGCCAGGCAATGCAGAAATCCAAAGTAAAACCAGGATGGAGAACAGGGCGAAGGAACTAATATGGTAATGGGTCATGGCTCCGATCCAGCTAGCAAGGCTGTATTTCGTTTCCATGTCCAGAGTTTTTCAAAAGGTAGTAAGATTTGTGGTCTTGCTTGAGTTCCAACAGAAATCAAGGAAAGCCTATTTGCTACCACCCTCTGGTATTCAACATGGATTTACTTCCTTTTAACGATTAAAATGAAATGCACTGAAGGATGGGTTTTATTCCCTCCGTGTTTCAACAAAACTCAAACAGAAATGGTCACACAGCCCAGGGCCCACAACGGCAGACAGACCTAGGGCTGGCTAACATCTGAGTACTTACCAAGTGCCAGGCACGGTTGAAGGGCTTTTGCACTTACACCCGTACGCCTCACCATGGCACTTGGTGCTATCTCTGTCCTCCTGTTCTGCCTCAGGAGACCGGGGCAGTGTCACCCAGAGCCAACCCAGGAGGCACGGGGAGCGGGGGGCCTGGGCCATCAGGCACTAGCCCGCAGCAGCTGCTGGGCTCCTGGCCCTGCCCGGCTCCCGGCCCCGCCCAGACCCTGAGGGAGCGACGAGGACACTCACCAGCTGGTGACTGTTCGCCCGGAGAGCCTCCGAAACTCCAGTGGGGGCCTGCCCGATGCCGTCACTCCGGCCCAGCGTAAGCCTGCTTATCCAAACTTGTCCAGGAATGGGGTATTTGGCCACTTTGATTTCCATCTCAGGAATTAAGTAGAAGAGGTTTTTTATCCCCTTCCCGAGGAAAGCCTGGCGCTGTATTAATTAAATTAGTCCATGCCTTCATAACCCCACACAGTGGAGGGCTTTCTGTCTTTGCCCATTCGTGACCTAGCGGGGCTTCCGAAGGGCCCTAGTTCTCCCCGTGGTGTTTCCATTGGATGGCCAATGCAGAGGCCCGCAAACTTTCTCCCTACCCTGCGTTTCCTCCTCAGGCTAGAGAAACTGTTGGGAACAAAGAAAGGCTCTGGTTTCATGTTTCCGGAGGCTGTCCAGGGTGGAGCCTGGCCAACAGGCCTGAGAGACAGCCTTGCTCCGACTGGCCTATAGACCTGCCTGGCCATCAGAGGACAGCCAGTGTGTGGTATAAAGATGGGGGAGGCCCCATGCCATCACCCTTGCTGGGGGCTTCAAAAGCAGGCGTTAGGCAGCCCTCAAGAGTGTGAGAGCGCCACTGGGAAAAGGGAAAACCCAGCAAGGCAGTCCTATCAAGTGGATGGCTTCCCAAGCCCCTCTCTTCCCGCCCCCCTTTCTCCCAAGTGCACCCTTAGAGGGCCTGACCTTACGCCCACTTTGCTAATTCGGCTCAGCTGCGCCTCACACTTTCTCCAACAGCTTCTTTCTGTTCTCTGCATTATTTTCCTTTGGGGAGTCAAACCTAAGTGCATAAGAACCATGTGGGAGAGCCTGTTGAACAGACGGGCTCTGGCTGTCAGGCCACAGTATGCTTTAGGTCAGAGACGCAGGAGCCCAGAAAGGCTTTTAACAAGCACCCCTGGGAGTGGCTCAAGGACCCCACCCTGAGTACCAGCACCATGGGCACGACACGAGCGTCCGAAGTTCAGAGGCTCCGAAGAACAGCGGGAGGAGGGAACGGCAGCACCTCACTCGGGCTGACAGCAGGCCTAAGGAACCCACAGGTGCCTCTTCGGTTTTAAAGAGCATGTCAGTCCAGTCCTGGGGTCCCCTTGCTGTCTCTTTATTCACCTTGCCTTGGAAGGGGTGGGAAGCGTCTGTGGGACCCCGGGATGTCCGCCCTCACATACTGCAGGGAAGGCTGGTTGCAGGAGCGGGGTTTTTCCACCTTCTGGTCATCCCTGGTCACGTGCTTTGTGTAGCTAATGAGCTGGCACCGGGGTGCTCACTAGGGCCTGAGGTCGAGCACGTTAGAAGCATGATTTCATTTAACCCTCACGGCCACCTGATGAGGCTAGTACTATGATTATCCTCGTTTTATGGATGAGGACACAGGCTGGGAGAAGCGGCTCCGAGATGAGCAGCCACTGACAGAGCCAGGGTTTTGAACTCAGGCAGTCTGATTTCAGAACCCAAGCATAGAGCGCTCTATTTCTAGAAACAGAATTCTGCTTTCTTCAGTCCCAGGTCAGGGCTCCATCTCCGCTCATCTACTTAGTCTTGTTTTTCAAACCTTTCCCAGCTAAGATGATAGCTCGGTGAGCTAATTCTTTGCTGAACTTGTAGCTACTCTACGTACGGGGTCCGCATATCAAGAATTTAAAAAAAACCGGGCCATTTAAAATACCCTTGTACTTGGGACAATCGTAAAGGTAGGAAAATACCAAGCTTACCATTGCGAAAGAGAAACAGGTGGCTTTCTTCAGGACCCTTGGTGCCACAGTGACCAGGCACATCACCAGGTTCCCCAGCTCTTTGCCGCCTGCCACAGCGCAGCGACTCGCTGGGCGAGCAACCCAGGGTCAGCCTTTGGTGTCCCGGGAGATGCATACCTTGGCTTCCTAGACAGACCGGAAGGAACCGAGCCGGGACTCTCTTTTGTCCCCTTCAGCGAGCACAACCTCCAGCTTGGGTCTCCTACCTTGTTTTCTTTTCTGGGAAGCTGCTTTCTTCCATCACACCATGTAGTCAGGTGGTTCACATCTTCCCAGGAAATAGTAGCCTCCCATCCGGGCCCTTTTCTTCCAACTGGTTTGTTGAAATTTTGAGGAGCCGAAAACTCAAGCCCTTGTCCAGCCGATATCCTGGAGCCAGGGCTGGCTCTCGGGGCCATCGCCTACGGCTCAACTGCCCTTCTCCCCGCTCCCCACCTCCCACGTACCCAGCTGCACACTCCTTCCACCTCAAAAACACAGCTTCACCTGCAGCTTGCTCCTGAGGCCCACCCCTTCCCTTCCGAGCCAATTGTGTAGGAGATTTATAATTAAGGCCAGATATACAGAGATATAATAAACAGCAACAAAAAAGAGGAAAGCATGAGACCTTTGAGGGCTTATTAAATCACCTAACTTCATTCTCATTTTCTTATTCTTGTCTCTATTCCTGTCTTGGAAAGGAGTGCCTTTAATAAATGGGATGCTGTTCTCCCAGCATCCTTGTTTTCCTAATTGCAATCATGGTTTTGGGGGTTTGGTTTGATCATGTTCCAAACTGCCTGTTGTAGAAACACGGCCTACCTATCAACTCCCATTAACCAAAGAGATGCTCTGAACTCGACATCTGGTTGACAGGAGCCCGAGCACTACCATTCTAAAGAGAGGGACAAATCAAAGAACTGATTTAACTTCACTCCCTCCCTTGGTCTAGGAATAGCAATGTTTCCTGTCAGCCAGACAGGAAAACCAAAGCTGAGCTGTGCTCTGGCCATAAATTCTCTTCCTTTCAAGGTGAAACAAGTTCAGGCCAGTGTTGGTCCCTAGGCCGAGTGGAGCTAACATGATGCTGTGAACGAGCCTCCTGTATTTCCAGCCCTGGGCAGCTCTGCTGCCTCCTCTTACCGTGGTGGAATTCTCTAGAAACACAAAGGAGCTAGAGACTACCAGTCACCCCTGAACTGGGCATTCATTACCAAGAGAAACCCAAACCCACAGCTCTGGGCTACCAATTCCCCAAGGGTCATTTATTTAACAGGAACGGTCTCTAGAAATGTTGCTCTGGATAACCCCATCCCTGTTGGAACTTTAAAAGCTACTCTCCAATGAGCAAAGTCACCACCACTGGTTTACCCATCCCCTGGCCTGGCCAGCTGAGCTGAGCCCTTACAACAAGAAGGGGGTTGCTGTGACTTCCAGGAGCTCTGCCTTCTCTTAGCTTTCCCCACGGGCCCCGTGGCCTTCAGAGGGCTCTTCCCTTAACCATCTTGGCCTCTGCAAGGGCAAGAAGACACCACCACCAAGAAGGATAAAATAAGTTTTTATTTATAGTCTTATAGTAAAGGGAAAAGCCTTAACTTGCAAGACAATTCTTGGGCAGTATGTACAACATACTTTTTATTTCCATGGAATGGAATCAAACACGGACTGAGACTACAGAGTACACACTAGAAATCAGCAAATGCCAGGAACGGAGTAGGAAAAAGACAAAGAAATGAGGCCTAAACACACAAACCCCTTCACTGGGATCTGCTGACCGCAGCCAGGACCAGGGCTGGATCATACGACGGGAACGGGTTCCAGGACATGTGGAACGGGAGTGGGGTGAGGGCGGGGAAGGGTCCGCACTGGGGGGCGGGTTTAGTACCAGGTCAATTGCTCTTGGTATTTACATACAAAATCAGTTGGCTCTATTTCTTAGAAATACACACGGAAAGAAAGGAAGATTTGATCATCACTTTATGAATCTGCCGCTTTGCAATACCAACATCATCAGAAATAGGGACAATTCACTCAGATTCAAATTTCAGTAGCAGGAAATAAATATCAAAACATCATCACTGGCCCTCAATACAAAACCTCTCCCCGACCCGATCCTCCCTCCTGGTCCCACCCCCACCACCCCTCGGCGGCTACCACTTCACCGCTGCCCCCCACACGTACCCCACGAGTGTCACGCGGCCCTCCCTAAGGCTGGCTGACAGAAGCAGGAGTGAAACAGGCCAAAGACTGTGCTGCAACTCTGTCCCCACTTGTTTTTATACCACAGACTTCTTCAAGGATCTGGCCTTTTAATAGCGATAAATAGCTTTTTAGGAAAAAAAAAAATCCTTTAAAAGAAGGGGGATTAATTCTGATTACTCCAAACCGGTCATCTTCTTAAAGTAGAGCAGTCCACAGATTCACAAAGTCTATCACACGGAGGTGAGGGGGGCCCGGGGGAAAGGGCCCAGGAGGGCGGGAGGAGCTGGTGGCTGGTCAGGACACCATGTGCTCGGAGGGCCGGCCGGCCGTCTGTCCTCCACAGAAAAAGCTGCCAAGTTGGGGTGTTTTGGTTTAAAAATTCCTGGTGGGGGCAGGGAATCCCTGAAGGGAAATGTTAAAAAAAAAACAAAACAAAACTGTGGAAATGGGGAAGGAGAACGAGAGCTGTTATCCAAGAGCTTCTACGTAAAAATAAAATTAAAAAAAAAATAGAAAGAGAAAAAAAAGTCTCTTAAATGTTTGTGAGGGTTCTAGGGATGAACTGAAAGGAGGATGGGACGATGGAGGAGACAGACAGTTTGTATTGCTGGCCTGCCCCGCGGAGCTTAGCTGGCCTCCATCCGGAGCTTCTTCCTGCTTTGGGGCTCTTCGGGCTCCGACTCTGAGCTGGAGTCCGAGCCTCCATCGAAGGCAGAGATGGTGCTGCCCTTGGCGTTGGTGTAGAGGCTGTTGTCTGAGGAGGGGTAGTTGGTCTGCAGTTGGGCACTCGACCTCGCCTTCTCCAGTGCACGGACTGAAAGGCAACCAAGCGAGCGGGTTACAGCCTTCTGGAGACTGGGGGAATAACCAAGTCTCAGCTCAGGGTCCAGCCTGTTCTTCCGAAGGGCTTGCTGGCCCCCGAGGCTCAGAAGTAACACCCTTCTGGTGGCTGTTCCACCCACACGCTTCATTTCCCTCCTCCTTTCCCAGCCAGACCCAGGGGCCCAGTGGACATGGCCAGCCGCTCTGCAATGCCACCCAACCCTCAAGAGAAGGCCTGTGATGACACCATCCTGCCACAGAAGCCGAGTGTAGAGACAGGAGCCTAAGCTCCCTGTGGGACCTAGCACTGCAGTGACAGAGGGAAAGCTGGCCCGGCCATGCCAGGCTCCACAAAGGGTGTGAAGGCCACACAACAGTAGGAAAGGATGACATAGGATGTGTCAGCCAAAGTTTTGGCTTAGCTCTCTTGTACAAGATCCACTTGGAAAGACAAGCTGGACACTTGGAAGCAAGTCACCAATACACACAGAATACCTGGGCCTTTCTACACACAGCCCCTACATGCAGGCTGCTCGGCCCAGTAACCAACCCGTTGCCACCTCCCGCTGCCCATCCCCTGGGGTTCAGCTCATCTTGAGCCTGGAAGGTCAACCCGTTTATTTTATTTTATTTTATTTTATTTTATTTGAGGTGTTCTAACCCAGGTGGTTACTTGCATTTCCTTTTACTTGCATCTTCCATGAGGGAGGAAGAGAAGTGAATTCCCCAGGAACAAAGAACTTGATCAGCTCTCGCTTTCCCCTGTGGTTGTAGGAAAAGGCGGGTGTGAGCATTGGAGAACAGCATGGGCCTGGCCCATAGGCTGCCCTGATTGGACTATCATTGACAATGGGGAGGGCTCACTGTCCCTGAACACCTGGAGTTTCTGGTACTTACACAGCACACTCCAATCCAAGGACCTCAAAGCTCTTTTGAGACACCTGATGCTAGGTGTGACCCCTACTGCAGGCAGAGCACCTGAGCCCCAAGAAGGGGAGAGATCAGGTCAGAAAAAAGTCTCCAAACGTCCAACCCCTAGACTCCACTGTTCCCTCACTGGCGGCTCAGGTCCTTCCTCAGGATGGTTCTAACACTCAACTATTCAGGCCCCAGAAGCAGGGCTGCAGCTGCGTATGAGCACGCGCTCCGTAACTGGTTCTGACTCTGCAGGCCCAGGTGCGAAGCGCTGACCTGGCCGGAGCGCAGCAGGGCCAGCGGCCCCACCGGCTCAGGGGCTCACCTTGCTGCTCCAGAAGAGCATTCTGCCGCTTGAGGTCATCAATATCTTGCTGGTGTGTGTGGTTTTTCCTTCGCATATACTGGATATACTCTGTGGCTTTGTCTAGGATTTGGGCCCGGGATGCCTGTTGCCATAGGAGAAAAAGCAAAGGGAACAAAATAAAGACCTAGTCCAAGCAGTGAGGAAACCACGCCTTTCTGCAAGAGCAGCCCAGGGGAACAGAAGCAGGAGGGTGAGGCGGGACAGGACCGAGGAAATAGTAACTGCTGCTGGGAGCCTTCTCCGTGCCGGTCCAGGGGCCTCCCGGCAGCACGCTCTGAAGCAACTCCACCAGGAACCCGAGGTCAGAGAACCTTACTGGTTTATTCGAAGTCACCAGCTACATATGGCCGAGCCTGGATTCAAACTCGGATCCATCGGACTCCTGAACTTGTACTCCTCCCAGCCCCTTTGGTTCTTCAGGCTGCTTTCAAGTCTTCAGCCTGGCTACATCTGAAAACATTAAAATAGTACTTAACTGAGAGCTTACGCTGCCCACTCTCTGCTAGGGAGTGATACGGGCAGCTGGGCCAGAGAGACAGGAGCAAGGTCTAGGGGGAGCCAGCTCAGAACTGCAGTAGGTGTAAAGCTTTTCACCCAGGTCCCTAGATTTCAGACAAACCCTGACTTCGTTAACATTTCCAACTGAGCCATGCTGCTGTGTCATTATTTCAGCCTTCCTGGCTGCAGAGACTTTAGTGAGAGCTGTCTGAGCTTGATGTCAACACAGGAAGGGCAGGACATTGGGCCATTTCAGGAAGCAACCACACCTTGACCATGGCCATGGGCAGCCCAGGCACTGCCCTGTTAGAGGAACAAGTTGATAAGCCATTAAAATGGATGTCAGGTTACTTGGCCCCTGGAGGTCCAACATGCCTGCAAAGAATCCCTCCAGGTTGCAAACATGGCCAGAGTTACTCATAGCCAGGCGGCTAACCAGCCAAATTGGTAGAATGGTACAAAGCCCAGAGGACTGACACCCAAGGCAGGGTAGTCTAGAAGTTGAGTGTGGTGGCAAAGCTTCTTACTCAGGGTAGGGCAGTACCAGACAGTTCTGTGTTACAATCCTAGCGGGTCCTAAACAACCAGAACACAACAGGAGAAAATGGCAAAGAGGACATCTACACTCAGGCTAGCAAAACTAAATCTACTTGTATTAAATCCCGACAATCTCAATTTATATACCTCAGCCTGGGCTGCGGGTCAGAGAAGTTTGCAAGGCCTGGATTTATTCACCACTCCTCCCAAGTACCAGAACTTCCAAGCTTTCCTCTTATATAGCATGCTTAGGGCAATTTCCTCAAAAGGAAATTGTCCATATTTAACCATTTTTATCTGCTGCAAATTATGTGCAAGGTACTGAGCAGACACTGTGGGGAAACAAAATGTATTAGTCATGGCTTCTTTGGCCCAGAAGCTTACTTACTATCTAGCTGAGGAGATAAATATATCTATACACAGACAAATCACAGGGCAGCACCGACAAGTGTAACTTGAGTAGTACAGATTAGAAAGGCCACGGCAAAGATGGCTTTTGGCTGGAGCGATTACCTACTGTGTGCCAGGCACTGGCCCTGGCTGTGTGTGTGCACGCACACACGCACACACACATTAGACTCAGGTGACATCTGTGGGAAAGGGTCACTCTGGGCAAGGAGAGTAGCACAGCAGGGGTACGGGAGTGGAGACTGAGCCAGGTGTGTTTCTGGAGTCAGTCAGCTTCTGTAGCAAGAATAAGAGTACCTAGCAATGGAGGCTTGCAACCCTGGCTGCAAGGCTGCTTCCGACGCTGTTTCCCATTTCTGCCAAAGGGAACTTATTAGGATGTAATTACTAGGGGATAAATTGAAAAAAAGAGGCAGATAATCAGAAAGGACTAATTAAAATACTCTGCTTCTCTGTATACTATAGATGGAATTGAAAAGAATTACTGTAGGATCGGTGGCAGAGCGGCAAGGAAGAGTTTTAGGCACCCAGGAGACAGGTGCGTTCTGGGCTCTGTGACCGCAGACCGAATTTTGCTCTCCATGGCTATTTCTTTCTTTCTTTCTTTTTTTTTTAAGATTTTATTTACTTATTTGACACAGAGAGAGAGACAGTGAGAGCAGGAACACAAGCAGGGAGAGTGGGAGAAGGAGAAGCAGGCTTCCCTCGGAGCAGGGAGCCCCATCTGGGACTTGATCCCAGGACCCTGGGACCATGACCTGAGCCGAAGGCAGATGCTTAACGACTGAGCCACCCAGGCATCCCTCTCCGTGGCTATTTCTTATCTGACTAGAAATTCTCTCAGACTCCACCTAGCCCTCCAAATTCTATGTACCCCATCAATGATCTAGTTGCTATGCATATTTACATCCCAGTCTCTCTTAAAGTTTGCCTATTTTTTCAACTAACAGTTCCCAGAAAGCAACACTGCAAAT